>NC_134752.1:5459545-5762575 GCF_050436995.1 Anticarsia gemmatalis
TGTTCTATGTTAAAAATGAAAATTACATAATTATCCCGCTCTCCGATAAAAGGTAAATTCATAAGATTTAAAATGTGTGATATCTTATTATTACACGTACAAATACATACAGAACAACAAAAAATCCTATTGATATTCTTTAGCGCTATAAAAATCTCTAATAAACAATTTAACATGTATTGTCGCTTTGTTCCATTTGTTCTTGCAAAATTCTATTCGATTTTTACACGCTCATTCATACTTCATACAAGCGCGGTGCGACTCGAAAAGTAGATGGCCGTAGTGACGCGTGACGCCGCGACCGCGCGTGGATGTTACATAGATGGGATGCGGCAAAATGGATGCTAAGTAATTCTCCGGGGATTATGAATTATGATAAGTTAGTTTCTCTGATAAGAATATTAATGGATATTGATTGTTATCATTGTTATGTACCTACATTTTTTATGGTTTAATTAAATAAACGTTTCGTGTTTATTTTATTTACTTTAAGCTGATTTTATGTTATAAATATCAAAGTTTTTTAAACTTACATCAATAATGTTTGTAATGTTATTTGGTATTTGAATAAAACTACAATGCAACCAGTAACAACTGTGACAAGTAAAAATAGTAATGCCACATCAATATTTTATTGAATCTAATCTCTCGCTGGGATCCTAACTCGTCGCTCGTCACCAAATCGGCGGCGCGCGGGCGGACGGCGCGGAGGGAGCGGGTGGCGCGGGCGAGGGGCGGCGCGAGTGAGCGGAGAGGCGCCCGCGCCGGCGGCTCTCTTTGATCGATAGTTCGAGCAATTCGCTCGCGGAAGACGGAAGCTCTTCACCGGTGTCGTTCGTTATGTCCTATTCGTCGTGTCGTGTGTGAAGTGCTGTTTATTATTACTTGTTATTGTTCCGGTTTTGAGTTGTTAGTGTTTTTATTGTTATTATTTTTGTTGTTATTGTTTTCAAAGTGCAGTTGTGTTCGTAAATAGGAAGAAATGTTGATGTGTTATGTATGGTGAAGCACGTGGAAGTGCACGGCGTGCTCTGCACCTGTACGTCCGGATCCAAAGGTACTCAAACTCTGGTTGGAGTGTAGCAAAGGATGTGCAAGGCGATTAGGACTTAGAAAAATTTTCACGATTTTTGAAAAATTCATTAATCGTGTTTCTTTTGCTTTTATCGTATAGATTGGCTAAAAATAAACACTTTTTATCCCTTGGAATTTTTTGATCAGATCAACCGTTCGCCGACAAAATCAAAATGAAAGTCCAAAAACGGAGTTTTTGGCAAACCGACATGGGTAGGTTAGGTTAGAAGGCTGAGGTGGGAGCGAGCGAAGCGAAGCTCCCACCTCAGCCTTCGTGGTTATTTTTTCTCGCCATACACCAGGTATTTGCGTGTTGATAGACATTGATAACAATTTGTTTTAGCGCTTCCTTATTATTGGTTACGTTTTGCTATTATTGTTTGATTTCACGTAAGCCAAGTAGGTACCTACCTACTTACAATTTTACTATGAGCTATTGTAACATACGGGCCTACTTACGATACCATAAACGATACATAAGATTGTTATCTAATGATAGCGTTGCATACTAGTGAGCGCATAGACGTGGTGGTACGCGTATGTACCTACGACGCGTCGCGACATGTCGTCGCTCAGCGCGCCGCCGCCGCCAGAAATCTCGTAGGCATGCGCGGAGATACATCGCGTTGTTCACTATACATTGAACGCTCAAAAATGACTAACTCGGGAACCAATCATTTCCGAGAAATATCGTTGGAGTAAATTTCGCGCATACAGTGTCACAAACTTACCAGTAAAGTTTTCGGTTAGCTGTCATTTACACCCTGTATACAGGTTCTATTAGATTATGTTATAGAATTAATATATGAGGAGTAACAGATCAATGTGTATTAACTCCATCAATCTAACTTTTGAGATAAAGGCATAATTCATAAAAATTTTATATATAACCTGGATATAATATAGTTTGAAACGATGTATACATTTGATTCTTTTTTTAAATAGAAAGTAATACAGTTTGATGCGTCATAATTTGACATGGGTTACAAGTTTCGGAACAGATAAAAAATACGTTCTGTACAATTTTTTTTGGGGTGACTGGAGTTAATACACTTTGATCTGTTACTCCTCATATATATTTTTTTATTAATCTCATCTCTATATATTTTGACCCAGAAATCTCCAAATCTATCTTAGTATTTCAGGAACATGCAGTCTATTTAGATTTATTAATTTCTTTGGCTAGCTCAACATTTGAATCCTTTTTATTTTTTTTTATTTTTTTTTACCAATTCCTGTCCCACTGCAGGGCAAGGGTCTCCTCCGAAACGAGGGGAGGGGTTAGGTCTTGAGTCCACCACGCTGGCCGAGTACAGGTTAGGGGACGTTGCATGCCCTCTATAAATGTGTTAAACAAATTTTAGGCATGCAAGGTTTCCTCACGATGTTTTCCTTCACTCTCTTTTTTTAAACTGATTTTGATCAGCGTCTCTTAAAATAACCCAACAGTAATCGACTAACAAACGTTTATATCCAAAAACCTTTGAACTTCTCTTTACAATTTTTTTTTATAAAGTAGTGAATAACATCTGTTTTTTATTGACTGTACTTATCCATTAAATATAGGAAGGGGATCAGACCGGAATGGTAAAGTTGAAAGTGGATCGGATAGGAATTAAAAAATAATATTAATTGGTAGTGGATCGGTTTGGGGGATCAGACCGGAATAACTCGAAAAATCGTGAGATCAAAAAATTACTCAAAATATATTTTTTGTTTTTTCTAACTTTTTGGCTTGGTGATTTCAAAGCAAAAAAGGACTCTTATAGCACATTTTCTTTTATGGAATTATAAGTATAGTCAAGCGATTGGTTTTCAATCAATTTTTAAACGGGCACTGGCACGTTTTTCCGTTTATTTAACACCATCAACACGCAGTAGCTAAGCTCCCTCATTATGCAATAAAATTGTAATTCCTTTTAATAATATAAATAATCTATATACAAACAAACTCACACGATCGGGTGGTTAAAAGGCAGACTGAGTTGTGATAACGTCAATCATAATGATAATCGTTGTTCAGAAGCTGGTATGAAAACAACGTAGTAGTGCTCTCGATGGATACGCCAGTACATTGGCATATCTCAGACTGTGACATCCTCGACGCTTATGGTTTTTAACTTGAGTGTTTAATATTACAAGTAAGTATACAATTTTATATATTATTATTTTTTTTAAAAGTGTTAGATGATACCTTAAATGTATGTTAAGTTTCTAAATGTTTTGGAGTTTAATGTTTTAGGCAGTTTTCCGGTGTTTATAATTATTCATACAATTTATTTTATAAAGTTAAAAACCTTGCCTTCGTGTATGCTGCTAAGCCTGAATAGTGATTTTATCAAATACAGTCTCATTAATTTGAAATAATTAAATCAATGTGAGTTTTGTTTTAACTTTCCATAATCCGCAATAATAGTCAAGGTTATGTATTTAAAAAAAAACACTTACTGTAGCTAGTTTACATTGTTAAAGGGTAAATCTTTGGGTAATATTGTTACAGCTAGTTTCGTGCCAGTTCTGGGTAAAAAATTTATAGTTATTTGATTGTGATAATTTCTTACTTTATTTCTTCTTATTACTTTTGGTAACAGTAGGTACTTCTCAAACCTTTATTTTATTTCAAAACGTGACAAAATGATTGCTATATTGTATCAGGTGGGGTATTAATTCTCTATCTATTTACAATATCTACAGAAGATGTTTATGAACGGAAGCTATAACATTTGATTGGTTGACAGTGACTTGTGACAATGTAACACAAAATAATGTCGTTGATTTAAATATTATTGTAGATTGTTGGTACGCGCGACGTATCATTTTACGAGTCTATCTTAATTACCTTTTTAAATCAATAAATAAAGATTTGTGCTTCATAATAATATATATTATTATTTTTAAGGGTGTGAATTCCTTTTCTGGCTTGATTTCAAAACATAATTATGATCCATAATAGCCGAATATTCTAAGTAACTTACCTTTTGATAAAAAAGTAGGTGTGTTCATTTGATTGAGGATTCCGTTGTCGTGTAAGGTTTTTTTTTGTAAATAGGTAAATTGCGTAGTATCAGACAGATCTTTATAAACATTACCTTTCATTATCGGTCGTTTTCTCTCTGGATAATCGGTTAGTCTAACAATCAGAATTATGATAGTAATTTTCATTAATTTACTGTCAATTTATCTATCGGCTATTATGTCTGAGAACTATCCATAAGCTATGTAACTGGCCCTCATGTTAGATATGCTATCTGGCACTTCTTACCCCCGGTTTCTGAGGTACATTTAGTGTTTTGTTTTATATGAGTTTTGACACTATTGAATAGATAAACTACCGTTAAATTGTACCTCAGAAACCGGGAGTTAGTCAGTCATCAAAATTCAGACCCATCAAGCCCTTAGTTACTAAACATTCGAAGAATTCGCATAAAAGATCAATATTGATAATATCTAAGTCAAGGCTAATATTTAGGAAAAGTAGAAGTGATAAGATACGTCTAAGGAAAATTGTCTAAATAAAATGTTTGCTCTAAAAACTATTCAAGTAATCTTATATTAATATTTATGAGTTACCTCACTTACATCATAAGTATTTCGTGATATAATAGTTGCGTACGGAAAATTAAAATTTACATTTGTATCGTTATAATTTCAACGATAATTAGTAATTTTGAAAACAATGCGGAGACATTGTTTTGAAAAATTACGATTTGCATTTTTGGGACGTAATTAACTGCTTTAAATTTGTATTTGTTATGCCTTTTTACATCTAAAAATAACAAGCTATTATACTGAAACTAATGATTAAGTAATTATGTAGACGATGGCACTCGGTGATAACTGTAAAACGATGAACTGATGACCGAATTATCCGGGCACTTACTATATGGGCGAAAAGGGTGACTGATGATTCTTCCATATAAAAAAAATACATTGTTCTTAAAAATCGTTTGCTTATAAATATAAAAATAAAAAAGGTATTGTTTCATAGATTATGTTATTATTTTTATTTCAATTTCAAATTTCTTAATTTATAGCTACAAAACAACAGAAAATCTCATAAATTATGCATTCATAGATGATTCGATCTATATTTTTCACGGTATTACCGTAACTACAAACTATTACATGAAAACCTTCTTCGGGAATTTCTCTGTCTATTAATAAAAATCGTTAACTATTGAATAGATTTGAGTTAAGCGCAATCAGACAGACAGACACGTCGAATAGACTATAATAACATTTTAAAGTATGTAGTATTGGTGATTATTACACGCACAAGTTCTGTTACAACATTATCAAGTAGTTATAGTAAGCTTCTGATTAATCCTTCTAACGTAATGGCATTGATATCAATGGTTTTATTACAAATACTTGAAGCAAAACAAAGTGACCACTTTAAATATTATTATTAATATATCCTACAAGGCTCGTGCCTTTAGCTTCTGTGTATGTTTTAATTTCAAAACAATGAAGTGAAAGATTCATAATATTATTTTCCATTCAACTATCACTACACTCCTTGTAAGTCTCAACTGTTTTTGTAGTGAAATATAATGTGCTAAATTGTAAATGTTTTGTTCAATACAATTATGAGGCGCTTATGAGTACTTGCACTCACCACTTAATGACTAATCGAACAATGGTTTAAGCAAACTTAACGCGGACCTTTTATTGATGGGTGAAAACAGAATGGTATTTGAGCAGGGCATCTCTGTACTATGTAAGTAACAGTCAGTTCGGGTCGTTGTTAATTAGGATAACAGTCATTATGCTGTGTTAAAGGCTTTCGCGCGGTTAGAACAACTTTTGTGTTGACCACTGTCCATACGATGAATAAATACAATTTTTGGATTTGTTTATAAACTGGCGAGTTTAAATCATAATTTATGATCATGGGTTATCGATACGCCGGTCGTTTGAAGCCTAACCCATCGGTATATTTAACAACTAGCTGACCCGCGCAACTTCGCTTGCGTCCCATAAGAGAGAATGCGTCATAATTTTCTCCATTTTTGTAACATTTCTCGTTGCTACTCCGCTCCTAGTCTAGTACTGAAAGAATTTTTCAAATCGGATCCGTAGTTCCTGAGATTAGCGCGTTCAAACAAACAAACAAACAAACAAACAGACAAACAATCAAACAAACTCTTCAGCTTTATAATATTAGTATAGATAAAATACTGAATTACATTCTATTTATTACACGACCAATACATACTAAAAGAGCGAAATATACTTTTTCTCCAAGTAGTGTTAAATGTTACTATTTTTGACAACAAAATCAGGGTCTTGACGTCACAAAGGTTTAGACTTTCAAATTATTATTTATTTACATTACAACGTTAGTTTTGCTTTTTTGTTATGGTGAATTATGAAAAAGAGGTTCGTCAATGTTAGACAAATAGTGATAGGAAATACAAATACTCTTTATCAATAACCTTACAAAATATTATCAAAAGCTGAATAAACACTTATTGTTTGCGGTAATTCGTCGTTGTCCTGCCCTTTTCCTGTGTCATTTGGGCTTGGCGCATTAAGTAGATATATGAATGTACTAGTATGAACTCTTTTCTTAAAATTTAAGTAATGATAGCAAAGCAAATATACTACAAACCAATATTTTAGTACAATGAGAGTTTTGGGGCTTGGATTGCCGTTAGCTACTTTTTCATGGTAAAACTACTCAGCAAATTTTGATGAAATTAGGTACACAGACAGGGTATATCCGGAATTTACACAAACTATTCATATTATTTCGGGAAATCTTTTTATCGGGAAGTCACAGACTGAAGCTAGCGCAAATATAACGTTATTTTCTGTTTTCGTATCCGTATTATTCGAGTCGAAATTTTGAATTAATATTTATTAATTTGTATTGTATATTTCTCATTGTCACATTATATATAAAACAATTGTTATAATTTAGTTAAATATATGTTTAAATTTATTAAGAATTAATATATTCATTAGAATTGATGAATAGACGCGTGATTCTCAGAATATTATACAAGTTTATCGTCATAAATGTATTTGCACACATGTTTTGGTACAAAGGACGATGTTTAATGCAAAACATTAAATGTTGAGGTACGCAGAGCAAAGCTGCTTTGCGTGAAATTTAATGAGAACTGCTACAAGCGAGCGGGAATAGAAATAGTATCATATATCATCAGTTCGTTTTCAAACGTTTCTAGGCATTTCTCAGGCAATAATTTTACTATATTAAGCCTTATAATTTATTTATCTGGTCTCTGCATACCCCTAAGGAAAAATGACGTAATTTAATATATGTATGTATGTAAGACTTATAAAAAAAGCTAATTAAAGACCTCAAAGAAAACAACAGAATGATTTTGTTAACAAACTTAAATACATTATTATAACAATTATGCGAAAGTAATATAAAAAAATCTGCATCGTTTCAATAAGTAAACAATGATTATCAAAAAATATAATGACAGATTAATAGAACAGGATTCGTAGTAATTTTATAGGATTTTAAAATTAAATTATAACATTAGATTAACACACTGTAATAATGAATCAGCGGATTTCGAGTAAGGTTTAATTGAGTTAAAACAATATTGCGTATATTTTTTATTGGATAACTAAATAATATTAATTTCGCCTTAAATAAGAATGTAGAAAAGGTGAAATAATAGATATTCTAACTTTTAATTTTCAATCGTGATTAAGACCCGTTACATTATAATATTATGTGTACAAGTCGCGACAGTTTAAAATCGTTAATAGATATTGATCAATCTTTTGTAACTCCCTACGGCTACGTCTACGGCTATTATTATTGTAAGTATTGTTAATATTTAACTAAAGAGTACGGTCGCATTTTGCTAAAAATTGTTAGTATCTAGCCAATTTTATGCCGGGCTATAATATAGTACGTCAATCATTATGCCAAAATGCAGTAGAAAGCAATAAAATGTTCATAAATAGTAATAAATTTAATGCATAAATGTGTGAATAATAATCCACTTGCAATTTACATTCAGACCAATTGATCTTAGCTACCGTTTCGTCTATTTAAATTAATCGGTAAATAAATCAATGTATAGTTTGTACTTAAGACATAACGACTGATATTAAAATTATATTACTATACTTGAATAATAATCATTAACAATCGTTACAATCATGTAGGTAGCTCTCCTCATTTAAAGAATTAAACTTGACTCAAAGGACATATGTACACAAATTAAATCCTTTGGATATGCTGACGTTTATGAAAATACGTTGCAAATTACCAAGGCATTGTTTTATACAAAATGTAAATATTTATGACGACAATTGTGGTTGCGTTTTCAATAAACCACTCATAAATCTTGTCTCCAATCTATTTATAAGACAATAAGCCATCACTACTTTTTTTTTAACAATTGAGCATAATTTTATTTGGACTTACTGATTTATTCTCCATAGTACTTTTACCACTTTAGAAGGTTAATGATAATCTGACGGTTAAATCATGCCCAGTTTAAAGATGTTGGGATATTGGGCTTATATAGAGATACAAAGATATCTACTGTTAGCGGCAATTGAGATGGGCACGTTATTAACTTATCATTTTACATGCATATTTTCTGTTTCTTCGACTAATAGAAGGTGCATATTAAAAACATCGTTTTATTTTATCGTGCTAATATTAAATGCGAAAAATTGTGAGGATATTTTATGTATGTGAATATTTGTGTCAAAACTGTTTAACGGATTTTAATGAAATTTGGTAAACGGTCAGTTTATAATCTAAATTAACAAAAGGATACTTTTTACGCTGAGAATTTTATAACGCGGACAGAGTCACGAGCCTCTTGCTCGTGACTCTTAGTTTATTATAAGTAGACCACTTATTTGCAATCAAGTCTGAGTTCATACAAAGAGCTAAATGTTATAATGACCACAATCGTTCAGGCATTCACTTTACACACTATTGCTTTAATACGTTCAATTTATTGATCAGTCACATTGTGAGCGCCCATTATAATATCGTTTTGTGTCAAATATGTTTGAATAACACCTTGAAATAATGCACGAAAATTGCACTGTTTTTGTCGAAGTTTATTTGAAATTGTCGCAGTACTTGTAGTTTGTTGTTGTAGTGTTGATACTTCAGTAAGAAAATTACGGTTTCAGTGTTTACAGTAAAATAAATATTTTTGAGTAATTTAATTTTGATTTTTTTTAGTTTATTTTTCTGTATTTAAGATTTTTTTATTAATACTGAAAGTCATTTAATTTTTTGAGTTAGAATGTTTTATCTGAAATAAAGTTTAGTGAATAACATCGTGAAGAATTTAGTTCGGTTAACGTGTAAAAAAGTCAAGTAAGTTATCAACTATTTTATTGGCCATGAAAAGGATATTTAGTACTTGTTTTAAAAAGATTTTTTTTGCATCAAACTGCAGGTCATTGCCTTAATCACGCGGCAATTTTAACTAATTACCATAAACGATTAAAAGCATGGAATTTCGTGATTATTTTATGACAGGAAATATAACTTGTTCTACTTATGTAGAAATAGCAATATTAATTTTTTTATTTTAATATCTGTGTTTGATCAAATATTTTATGGTCTGTTAGAAGTAAAGTATTATAATTTAGGTATTATTTACAAAAAACTATGCGATTTCGTGTCGTGTCCTTGTAATGGAGAGTGCAACCTTTGGGATTTAAATAATATTTGTTTTATGATGGATAATTGATTTATCATTTACAAAAAATATTTTGTAAAGGCCTCATATTTTGAAGTAATAGGCAGGTATGATTTTTTATATCATTTTAATAACAATTTATTGATAATGTTGTCCGTTTTCCTCGTTTCTTGAGCATTATTATATCGCTCATTGACAGTTAAAACGTCGTTTATGCCTTAAGTTATTCGTTATTGTATTGCCTTCAAATCTTTAATCAGTATTTCAATATAAAAAAATAAAATATCTTTACCTATTGTTATCGCACACGAGTTTTAACAGTAAATTGTATGAATATTTATAACGCTCTAATTACTTACTAGCGTAAGGCCTACAAATGCCTTATCCAGTTCATTTAATCTAATAAATTAAAAGAAACATTTACACGGAAAAGGTCATAGGTTTCTTTCAAGCAATTTATTTTTTCACACCAAGTGAAAATGTAATTACGCGTGACCCCACTGTTTCCTACAATATTGCTTCCTCAGTAGCAGTGGAGCTCCTTGAGAACAATCATATTTCATAACCACCATATCCTTATACACAATATTAGGCGAAGATTTTCCTTCAGTACGATAATACGTTGAACCTAAGTATTTTTTAATTGAAGAAGGTGACAAGTGGCCTCGGCGTAATCCGGTAGTGTCATTTCAATGAAAACTCCGTACCCAGGCATCGCAACACTTTTTCCTGATTAGCCTCTGAACCAAATAGTCGTGTCGCCTAGCTCCTATGTACTATATACGAACGAACAAGTGTTGTGAATAAATGTACCAGTATTTTTTAGTGTTAACTTTTGTTTTGTTTTAAGGTAAATCAAAATGTTGACGGGATGGAGACTGGTGTTGTCGAAATGTAAGTAAAGTGACTCTTTCTTTATATTAAATTTAGTTTAGTAATTGTTTTTGTTTATTTTTTCATTGCCACGCAATGTTTTGGTAGTATTCATTGAATTTAAATTAATTGAATTAATTAAAATGTTTTTATCGTACGAAACAACAGTGGCACGTGCGTGTGGTTTTATAAATATTTTGTGAATAAAATGTAAGAATTAAATAATTGGATTAATAACGAAAGCTATAAAATATTATGAGCGTGATTATTGGCCTAGTTATTACTTGTGATATAGTAATAGTAACTTAACAATGCATTCTACGCATTCATTCTAATTTATTTCTAATTTAAAAGGCTAAATATGTGCACAATAATGTTTGATAACGTTGCACAATAAAATGTTTGCCTTTTACAAACCGAACTTGTTATTATTAATACATTTTTTGACTTCCAAATGTAATTTTCATTCGAACCTTATATCAAATAACTAATGTAATGTAATAAAATTATCTAGTATTTTGACAATATACCAATAAGTAGGCCAGTATTTGGGGGCTGGTCATAATTTCCCGACGCTTAATGTATCTATACAACACTTAATCTTTCTATATGTTCGTAACCAATTAACACGTAATTTTCTTTTCCAGTATTCATAATACCGCAAAGGTATGTATTGGCGATCATGGCTTTGCTAGCCGTGGCCAATGCGTATACTATGCGAGTCTGCTTGAACCTGGCCATCACTCAGATGGTTAAGAAGAATGTGGCCGTCGAAGGAGACGCTCACTTCGACCCATTGGCTTGTCCTGATCAAAGTCTTATAGCCAATGAGACCGATGCTCGGAGTATCTTTCTCAGAGCAAATAGTGATGATGTAAGTAACAAATAATTATATTTGAATTGAATTAAATTATATAAATATATTAGTCTATATATTAGTCTAATATAAATATATTAGTCTGCTATCCATCTCAAATAAATATAAAAGATTATAATTTAACGGTTAAGTGTTGGTCAGTGATTAGAATGTACAGCTATAAATTTGCGAACTAAGAAGTGTTGTAATACGCTGTTAAATCAAGTATTTGGTTTAATACAATCGTACAAATCAGCTCTTTTAAAGTATTAAGAAGTATTAACAATTTCTTTGCCAGTCAACTGCAAGTCTGTTACTTGTTTACGATAATTAAAGTTAAACAGCTGTCATTCTCTTTAGAGCATTTATACCTTGTAATGTTTTGAACGAAATATGCAGTCGCTCTTTTGAATGATTAAATAAAATGGTTATCGATAATATTGTCGCAAGTTTGAGAGTGAGTTTAAATAACAATTGTTAATAATCTTTGGTCCACAATAGAAATCTCACATATGATAGGACTCCACTTACCGGCGGCCTTCGATTAAGGATATTTCAACGACTTACTTAAATAATTTTAACTTAGTAAAAAACAATTATAGATAAAACGTTAAATTAGAAATAGTATTTCTACTTTTTTGCTATCAAATAGACTGAATAATTTATTAGTTATTAGTTGTTAGGCTCATAAAGTGACAACTATTTCTTATTTATTTAAATTAGTTTATAAATTACTAGACAGATGCTGCAGTATGAGATATAGTATCCAATTAATTAGAATACGAATTTATAATCCACAATTTTTTTTATTGAACACTGTTACTAATGGGCTAATATTTGAATTAATAACAAATTTCTGATATGTAATATTCAGCATTGTACCTCTATAGGTAGTTAAAAATTTTCTAACCAAGACAAGCCGTGGCCGGTCGCGTCTATTTAATTTACCAGAACTCGTTTAAAGTGGATTTTATTTAACTTTATGACGGTATTTTATTAAAAGATAGTGCAAAAGAAGGATTTGTCCTCATTTTTGTAATTATATAATAGTTCCAGGACCTACCTGACGTGATATTTTTCGGAAAGGTCCTTAAGATAATATTACAATGTATTTAGATAAATTGATAGTAGATGGATAAAAAAGTGCCACTACTATTACTAATTATAATTATTGAGTATCACTTTGATTACAATAACGAAATAAAATTAAGTTTAGTAACGTACCTTGTATAATATGGCATTAGGTTCGCCACCTATTTCTCAAAACTAACATTATTGATGGCAATATCATACACATCTGGCTGAATCTTCGGGAATGACAGGCGAGATATTATCCATACTAATATTATAAATGCGAAAGTAACTCTGTCTGTCTGTCTGTCTGTCTGTCTGTCTGCTACTCAATCACGCCTAAACTACTGAACCATTTTCATGAAATTTGGTATGGAGATATTTTGATACCCGAGAAAGGACATAGGCTACTTTTTACCCCGGGAAAATGACGCATTTCCCGGGAAAATTCAGGTGGCGAACGAAGTCGCGAATAATCATATTATAATGACATTGAGTTAACAAAATTCCGTTGTCATGGCAACTGTTTTAATGGCGAATATGCCTTAGCGCGACTTCGTTATATTAAGAGATATAGATAATTTTAAGAATACTTTTCGTGAAAAAAAAAACATATTTAATGTCATCACGCTACGATCAAAAGGAGCAGAGCAACAGTAAAAAAGTGTTACAAAAACGTGGAAAATTCTGATCCATGCTCTCTTATGTGACGCAAGCGAAGTTGCGCGGGTCAGCTAGTTAGTATATATGTGCGTTACATCTTTTTATATAAAGTAAATAAACAAGTGTTATACATGTTTGTAATCAACCAACAGTAATTCAGAACCAACATGGCTTAAATAAACAGACTGTATTTTTTTTTGTATTTCCAAATGTATAAAAGTATGAATACAAACGATGTAAATAATATAGTCGAGCACATTGTTTCCTGAGATTTACCTTATTTATTTTGAAGAGTTGCACAATTGTTTTAACAGATAACGTTATGCTACTGGAGTTCGTAGCTCTTACGTCTTGTATTTATAGTATAGACTTAATTACGTTATTTACTTGCAACTTTTCACTTTGATGTAAATAATGTTTAGAAAGACTTAGTTACTACGGTTAATGAAAGAGAATATTTAAAAATCGGGATCCAAAATGTTGAAAATATAAAAGAAAGATTCTTCATTTTTTTTATTCGTTCTTATGAAACCGTATTGGAAACTTTGTAGACATTTTTTGGGCTTTCAAAAATATATTTTACTTTGAACTTAGGACTATCGTAACCTTCTATTGTTAACTGTTAAACAATACGTTTAAGTCTATTAACGTCCGGGTTAAAGTATTAGAGGTCATTCATTTCGGAAACCGTTAAGTTATCGAACACTGGTCTGAAGAGACAGAGGTCATTTCCTTCAGAAACCTTATGTTGATGGGGCAGCGTGCTATTTCTCTTATTCTGTAGTCTCTTCTAGCTTTTATCACTTACAGTTACGTTGATAGGATATTTTCTAAAGAAGGCAATTTTTGGGGTACAGATTTCGTTTCATGCGAAGAGATTTGTAGTGGAAATAATTACATATTCATTATTTGATGGAATTCATAGCATGGAAGAGAGAGAGCATTGAACTTATTAAGTGAAGGCGATAAAATTATATGCAGTTCTAAAGTACTCGTGAAATAAATTAAATAAAAGTGCCACCTGCCATTTTCAACGTTTTGACATCACTCCTAACAATTTAAACTTTTGTTAGTCTCCCTATTCAAACTCAATTCGTTTTACCTAAAAAATTAAGTAAACACTCGCTTTTTCAGATATTTCGAAACGATTCAACAGTTTTTGTTGAGACATTTTTTTCTTTTATTCAATTACAAGAAAAAAGCGATAGATTGTAAAAGTAAGACCTGTTTAATGAATAAAATACGAGGTAAAGTTTACGACTGGTCACAGACATTGAACCAGCCGTAAGACAATCAAAAAGATTACTGAGAAATATCTGCCGGCTTAAGATTATTTGCAGTATGAAGAACTGACATAAACACAATGATATTTTATCTTAATACTGTGTCAATACGGTCTCTTGACAGAGTCCTAGGGAGGTACTCGTACTGCAGATATTTAAGTGGTATTGACGAATGACTTTATCTCACGTGGAATTACGTATTTATGTGTACGTGTGCGAATAATCCGATACCGCAAGGCGTCATATGTAACGTCAACACCAAAACCAATCCTTCAATCGACGTTTCACGTAAATAATGTACGATGTTGCCGAGTGACTATTGAATGACAGTCACAATGGTTACTATATTGTATGATTTTGCTGGCGTATTCGTCTGCGTGGAATTATTTATTTACATTTGCTTTGAGCTGAACTAAAATCGAATTTGGGAGTTAAACATACTAACCATTAAATTACTATGCTCAGCTCCATCAAGATAGTTATTTACTCATAGTTGATAGAGTAAAACAGATATGTAGACAGACAGAGTTATTACCGCATGATACCAACTACATAATACTCGTAATATCCACAATAATATATAGTTTTAATGTAAGGGCATCCTACGCTGGCATTCCTGTTGCAATATTGCCATTAGAGAATCTATTTACCCAGTTGTCAGTTTCTTAACCGTCGTCTGCCCACTGTAATTTCAACTAAGTAGCACGTATGTGGATTTAATTTTATTAAGAAATATCCAATTCCAAGCTGTCTGAAGTAGTATTTTTCAGGCCTTTATGTCTGTCCATTACGTTACTCGTAAACTTTTTATGACACCAATTAAATAATTTGATACGGTTTTCTTTGTCTTACAAAAACGGTCGCAAAAACTGCTAGGTTTTTGTCATTACTATATCGAAACTTCAGCCTATCAGTACATTGCCGTAACCATCTCTATGAAATTTATTTTAAATAGCCTTTGTTAAGTTTCTTACGAAGTAATATCTCTGTACAGTTAGCGGCAATAATAAGAGTACACTGTCACATATTTGACGCATGTTTATCAATAAAAATTGTAAAATTACTATTGTACATAAACTCTAAAGTAATTTAACAATCCCTGAACATTGTTTTATGATCAATAGTAACAATTAAAATGATAATTATATACAAAAAATTTACGCTTGAAAATGTGTCATTTTTGATGCCGACTGTATAGTGAGATTGGGTGATTGTTTGTTGCGAATGGTCCGCTGCATAATTTTTGCACGCTTGTCAAACGATTGTAAATTATGGTGTAACACAGATGTGAACATAAAAACAGATGACGAAAAAACCATTTTGTCCGATATGACAAATGAAATCACGTATATCATATAATTGAGTTTACTTTTGTTAGTCTTATTTAAACCAAGCTTATTATTATTTGCGAAGTAATGAGGTAACGAGTAGGAAGTGATATATTTTTATCACGAGAACTGTTAAGACATCGTGTTTGTTTTTGAATGTTTATTTGAATCGGTTTTGAGGAAATTGTTATCGACGAATGGTTCCGGATCGCTAGAGTTGTAATTCATGACGCGTTTTGATTGAGGTTTTCTATGAGTTCGTTGGTCATTTTAAATAGGCGATACATCAAAATTCTGTGCCATATTGCTTTCGTGATTTGTTTTGAGTCCTTGAGTGCGGTATAGGCAAATTTTATACTATCTTGGGATCTGGAAGAATAGATGGGCAACCGGCAGTTGTTATAGTTGTTTACTAAGTTTATATTACGTTTTCAAAGTTTATTTACTTTAAACATTTATCACTAGCAAAATTTATTTACATTAAATTCCTAGATAGATGATTAAGCTATCTTGACTTTTAAAAGAGGCGATGAACGAAATGTAGCAAATATCAAATCACAAATCAAAATACAAAATCCCGGGTATCGATTATACCGGCTTAGAGGGAAACGTAGTTTGCACTACGCGTCCCTTTGTGCTCGGCAAAAAAACCGCCAGCGCTTAGTTCAGCGTTGACGAAGCGTGAACTGTTACACGATCAGAGCATTCACAGCTCGCCGTAGATCTGAAACGTACTTGGTAGAGTATGAGAGGATTGATGCTCCAAATAGGAAATATGTAACATCGTAACTATGAGAGTGGGATATTTCGATGTATTTTTTATTTACGACAGTGATCTAGTTTTGACTTATGATCAAAAAACTCTTATTATACAAACATAGTATCACGCTTTTTCCACATAGGGTAGGCAGAGATCAAAGAACTAAATTGCATTCTATAACATTATGTCAACCTTAATAAGATTATAGGCAATGACAAGTTTAAATTCCAGAGTAGAAATAATCTTGATATAAGTATTCCTTAGTTTTTAAAAACAGTTAGTAGTTTTTAATAACGGAAATGTTTAAGGAATAAAACAAGATGATCAATAAACACAATGACGTAGTTAATAAATGAATAAGGTAAATGATTCAAGTGGATAATTTGTTAAATAATTTACCCACGAAGCAACAACATAAACAGTTATTGTAGGAAGGAAAGGATATTTAATACTGCCTACTTCTCAGATTGTAGGAAAAACACAAAGCCTTGGGATGCCTAAGTCTTAGTAAGGGTAAAAGTAATAAACATAAAGAATTTATACCTAATAAAATGACGTTGTAGAAAATTTCCAATCATTGTACTCATGCCTTTATAATTGGGTTTTCAACTAAATTTTGCGTTTTGTGGTGAAAAGATGAATAGGTAAAAACCTAAACACGTGAACGTTATCATTGTTTGTAAAGTAGTTTCGGAGAATGGAACATTTTATGACAAATATAACAAAAACAATACTAGTTACCTATAACCTAGTATAATTAAGAAACCTAACAATCATTTTTATGATGCAAATTTCTTACAGCATCGGATGCTTGTCGCGTGGATATTTTACAAACTATGAACACAAAGCTAACCAGACTTAATTATTTGTAAATCGCTCAAAATAATGTTCCGTGTGGGAATCAAACCCACGATCTCCCTTCGATGGTAGCGGCGTAACCCGAACCACTGCACCAGGGAGGCAGACAATAATTTTATTTGTTTTTTCGTACTATCCAACTATAACTTACTCTTTGTCCACAGACCACATTATTCGAATGGAGCGAGGCAACCCAAGGATTAATCCTTGGCGCTTTCTACTACGGCTATGTGTTAACCCACGTGCCCGGCGGCATGCTTGCTGAGAGATTCGGCGGCAAGTGGGTGCTCGGCGGTGGTCTACTGTCCACAGCGATATGCACCTTCATCACACCAATCACTGTGAAGCTTGGAGGTGCTTATGCTTTGTTCGTGTTGAGAGTCATCGAAGGATTTGGGGAGGTAAGAATGATTTTTCGGTACCTACTTACAATTTTGACTTCTTTCTTCGTAGGGAAGTGATACTATACAAAGGGAATACAGAACCCTAAGAACAGAATATACATTAGTTATTAAGTATGTACTACGCAAACTACATGTATTATTTGCACGTTTTGACTGAAAGTACTGTCACAATCGCCTTTGCGTTGAAAATTTGCTTAGTTTTTCGATTCCATATTAGAGCCACTAAATACTTTCATACAATTTGATATTGTTGTTCAAACATTACGTATTTACATATATCATCGTACTTGGAGCACTTGAAACTCATGAAAGACATCGTCACGTAAGGAAAAAAAATTAACTAAGAAAAAACTTATTTTTATTCTGTTGAAGTATCAAATATGTTTATTACTATCTATGTATAGTTTTTCATTAATTGCTACCCAATGATCATCTTAAGTAGAGAGTTTTCCCGCTAACTACATAACAGCCTCTCAACACCTATTAGTTCTAAGAAGGATGTATTTAATTTCATATAGAACGAAGGTTAAAAGTTGTATGGTAATCCCAACGGATGAGTGACAATAAGTGTTACAAAAATACATCGAGAGTCATGTTCACAATGAGTTTATGATTGCAATCATTGTAATAAAATATGATTTATTGTGATACATCGACGTCTAATGACTTAAGTATCAATTGAGATGTGCACGTGACTGTACATCTTAAGTAGCTATGAATAATTGGAAAAAAATGTTAGGAGTAGTTACTGACGAGGATATAAATAAACGATCTTTACGTAAATTGGAAATGCGCGAAGAGCAGTTTTAAAATCAGATTTTATACAAATCAAAACAATTTCATGATCTTTGGAAGCACTTAGGTAGGCCACGAGTTAAAATTTTTGGATACAAACTTATATCGTTGACCAGTGTTTTTGTCTCTAGGCACAATCTCTTCCTAATTACGGTAAGAGACTAGTTGCCCAGCAGTTGGCAACTAAAGTGTTAAACCCAGCCAGATACCAGGAATATCAAATTCTGCTAGCAGTTAATATACTTACCCAATATTTAGCACAAAAAGCTACGTTATTTTAAATGACCCGAGAATCGACCCTGCCTTCATAATTAAGAGGCAAATATACTACCACTTAGACCACCAAAGCAGTTCAGTTTGGTTTCATAGCATCTAATCCCTACTAATATCATCATTTCCATTGTCAGGGACCAACAATGCCAGCGCTTATGGCAATGCTGTCGAAATGGGCTCCGAAAGCCGAGCGTGCCCGATTCGGTGCGATCGTGTTTGGTGGTGCACAGATCGGCAACATCGCTGGATCTTACTTCTCTGGTCTCATCATGCACAACGGACATTGGGAGAATGTGTTCTACATGTTTGGAGGACTCGGTCTGACCTGGTTTGTCCTATGGGTAAGTTGACTTATGGTTTTTCTTATTTATTAGGTAAATTGCCTATAGGCAAGTAGTAGGCAAATAGTTCTGGCGGGTGCCGATCCGTTTTTGTTGTAGTATTTTTTTACCGTAAAGGATCTCTAAAATGTTTGACTCAATATAGGCATTTAAAATGAAGTCGAAAAATTATAAATAGCATTTAATTTACAAATTATTGAATTCTATATCGCTTGATTTCTTTACTATGAATAAAACTAATAGATTACTGTACGCCGTACGGTATTGTTTTTTAAGTTACCTAATCCTTACAAACTGTGCAGACTTAAGCCTGGTCGGAATTTTCCTTACTTCCAATGTAACTTAACCCAACACGCACACACTACACTTATACTGCTATTAATACGAGTACAAAACATAATAATATAGATTGTTATACGCTAAACATTATTGAAATTACCAACTGAGTTACCCTAATTTACATTTAGCCCTAGGCATTAATACGATATAACAAAACATATTTGCATGAATCATACAAAATTATACATATTAAAGCAATAAAAACACTAGTAAGTAGCTTTTTGTTACCACTTTTTAGTTACCGTACTTCAAATTGTTACAAAAACATTATAATATACTACTATAGGACCTGGTAGTCGTTATTTCGCCCGAGATCAAGCCCGATTGTGGTGTTTATCTTTATATATATAATTCTTCTGTAAGTGTGTATGTCACTGAACTTCCCTTAAACGACTGAACCGATTTTGATGAAATTTTTTGAGTTAAAAAAGTTTAAAATTTTCAAATTAAAGACGTGTAGACAGGACAACGTCTGTCGGGTCCGCTAGTTATTATGTATTTTTTGACGACTTATTAGCAATTGTCATCATATTAAGTCAATTCCCATAAATTGATTGTACATTAAAGCATTGTAAAGCCTTTCGCATAAATCAACCCTCTATCTATTAGTAGAAACTTCCCGACAATCTCTTCAATAGTTTTCGAGGTTATCACGAACAGACCGAGACGTAGCAGCGAGTTTTTTACATTATGATAATTTTCGTGGTGATGATGTAGACACTTATTTTATTCACTCTTCAAGTTATTAATAGCCGGTATATTCGTAGATTGTTAGAATAACATGACGTCGGTACTTGACCTAGCACTTATTTATGCTGGGAAAATAAAAAGGTGATTGACCTATGGATATTTTTCTTGTGAACTCGCATAGTACATCTATAAATTTACTTTATATTTATAAAAATACTCTCGGTGAAATTATCATTTATAGCCTTTACTTAAATAAAAATCCCGTAGGAGGTACATAATATATCCTGGTTCTCTACAAATGCGATTCTGTACAGTCGGTAATATCGAGTATCGAAAGTTTGACATTTAGAATGTACTGCCAGAATAGTTCCTACGATGCCCGTCAGAGGCACTGATCAGATTTTCATACGAAATTTTTCGATGACAGGTCGGTATTCGGTATTAGAGAATGAAGCTACGGATTGGATAATTAAGGCAAGGCAATGTTGTACAAAACTAGTAATGGACTCAAAGCTGAATTTGAGTTTCACAATGATTGATTCACTTCATTTTTGTTCGTAAGTTCTTCCTAATAAAGTATGTTTGGTTTGCACAGATGCGTGCGTATGTAAGTGACGCACTCATTAGTCGCTTGTCAGCGCATGTAAGGAAAAGCTCGCGTTGTCGTGACACGCAAGATTTCCGCCGTGATTTTATTAAATTAGACCTTGTAATTCCACAGAAAGTATAGTATATACGAAGTATTGTAATTCATTTTTAGGAATAAAAATCGTAACAATATTTTCACGTATCTAAAAAATTATAATGAAATTACGCCTTTTTAATTAGAGAAAAAATAAATCCTTACCAAATTCCATTGCCTCATTAACATCCATACATCTAGTCCCGTTATGAGTCACGTACCTTAATTTTTCAGTTCTCTTATAAATCTCTCGTACTTAAAAGGAAACCCCTTCACTTGTATCATCTGAGGAATGCTCGTTGAAATAAATAATTATTTTTATTACTTAAATGAGCTGATTAACTTGACACATTACCCTATTTTTGAATAATCAAATAGATACATTTGTTTTCTATCTTCAAACCTTACAAACAATAAAAAACAACAGAAACAAACAAAAAAAGCGTTTTATTGATACATAAACAGTGTATTTTTGCGAAGTAACTATTAAAGTCTGTGGAAGTAGGTTGATATTTTTTCGATACAATTTGCCAATTTGTTTCCATTACCGTAGAGTTTTATTGTACTGTATTGGTAACTATTGCAAATAAATTGTGTACACACGTCCGATGCTTACAAATTCATTGGTCGAACAAAAATTTGTATGGCACCGACATGAAAACGTTTTACTTCGATTTTGTTTTGACGTGTTGCGTGAAAGCAAAAAAGATGGTATTGAATTTTTAGTTGGAGGATTGTTGTACTAGATAGCTTTTTGATTGTCCTTTTTCAAGGATTTAGTGCCATGTTGTATTTAGGGATATTTTTCGTATTTCCACGTATGGATTGAAATCAGTTGATAATGATAATGATATTTATTTAACACGCTAAAATAACTATTTAAGCTGCGCAATCGGAGCTTAAGGGTCGTTAGGATTTGTTGCCTTCTATACATTTCTATGCTACTGTATCCCCTGGATCGGCATTTCGAAGCCACAGAAATTAATACAATGAGACGATCCGTACGGTACACGCATAGTTTTAAGATAACATTACCTTAGGATAGTATAGGATAATAATAAGTAATACCAAGATTACGAGCAGTGAAATAGCCAAGACTTTCCTGACCAACTTTTTCTTTTTTATTTCTAGTCTCTACTATGCTACAGTACTCCGAACACCCACCCGTACATCTCAGACAGTGAGAAGAAGTTCCTGAACCAGAACGTTGACGCGTTGATCCATACTAAGGAGAAGGCTCTGGATCCCATCCCATGGAAGGCGTTGCTCCGATCTGTGCCGCTGTGGTCACTTATTATTGCTGGTGTAAGTTGAAAAACGATGGTATATTAACCATAGATAGCTTAATTAAGCAATAGTATTGCTAATTAACGAAAAGTGTCTGAGCAAACTATAAGCAAGTTTGTAAAAGTCCCCGTGACACAGCAGACGACGCGACAATTGTTGTAAAAAAAAAGATAAAAAAGTAATAATTTTTTTTTTAAATAATTTAGGTCCAATTCTGGCCCTTAAACTTCGTTACATCGTAACAATGATTGAATTTCATGCTATCAAATATACGGGCGCTACTAGAGTAATCCCGCCATTTTTCTGACATCAAGATAACGCACTATACTTTAAACCTCCTTAACTAGATGTTACGATCCTCTGAGTGTAATGTTCAAGTATGAATAGTCTTTTCGTAGAAATTAAATGTTATCAAAGTACTTGAGATCCACATAATATTTTTTTTGTGACACATGGATAAGGTTTGCTTAAGACCACAAAAACTATATCGATATTGATTTTGTTCGCGGATGTTATTCATGGTTCGATCTTGTAAGTTTGTTTAATATCAATTCATAGAATCGATGGTAAAGTTCTTGACCAAGTAATTGTGAGGTAGGTCTTTGTTTGACTTTCCGAGATTATATTTCACGAAAAAAACACAGGACCTTTATCTTGATGTTCTACCTTCAGAAAGGAAGATATTAAAAATCTACCCAGTATTCCCACCATGCCAAAATTTTACTGGTCAGATAAGCTATAAATAAATAAATAATATCATTGGACAACTCACACACGGTCATTTGATTTCAAACTAAGCAGAGCTTGTACTATGGTAACCAAATAACTGATAAACATACTTATATACTTCTAAATACATACTTATATAGATAAATTGACATCCAGGCTCAGAACAAATACTTGTGCTCATCACACAAAGATTTGTCCTGGGTGGGATTCGAACCCACCACACGCGGCGCTACGGTTGTTGCGGCGAGGTGACCGCTTAAACCACTGCGCCAAACGTGCAGTTAGAGTGCTAGTTACTTTTACTGTATATAACAACCATTTTCACATATACCCAATTAACCCGTGAAAGCTGTGAATTCTTAACATAATTTGCATTGCACAGGAGCATGAATTTTCACATGTTCAAACTGGTTTTTAATCAATAGTCAGGTTTTTTATATCGCCATGCGTAAACAACACGTGCATTGTCAATATCTCGTGTTTACATATCTCATGTATTTGTAACTTTTATCTTGTAAACCGTGTTTCTGATAGTAGAAATTTGACAGGAATCACTTTTTTCATTTGAAACACATTGAGCAACCTTAAGGTTAACTTTATCAACATGTGATTTGATTTGTTTATCTACAGATCGGCCACGATTGGGGCTATTTCACAATGGTGACAGACTTGCCTAAGTACATGACAGATGTCTTGAAGTTCAACATTAAGGCTACCGGCATCCTTTCCGCCCTTCCCTATGTCGCCATGTGGATCGCTTCGTTCTTCTTCGGTCTGCTGTGCGACTTCTGCGTCAAGAGAGGCTACCATAACATTAAGAATGCCAGAAAGATTTACACTACTATTGGTAAGTTATGTTACGTGAAACTTTAGCCAGTTAGTTTTTCTTTACAAAGCAATAGTTTAACAATTAACCAGTTTATACCCTGAAGGCAAGATATTTTATTCATAGCAGAGTCGACCAGTCACAAGCCTTTCACCATATAACTAATGTTTTTGTACACAAGTCTACAGCTTTTATAAAACTAATTTCCTTCTACAGCCGCCACTGGTCCTGGTATCTGCATCATCTTGGCTTCCTATTCCGGCTGCGATACCACACTCGCCGTGTTCTGGTTCGTGTTCGCCATGACCCTCATGGGTGCCTACTACAGCGGTATGAAGATCAACCCTCTGGACATCACGCCAAACTACGCCGGTACTACTACCGCCATGGTCAACGGAATCGCAGCCATTTCTGGAATCGTATCCCCTTATTTAATAGGACTTCTGACGCCAGAGGTTAGTTTAATTTCTTTACATACATTATCGATTAAGTTTTATGTGTCATGCTTCCTTGATAGTTCAAAATATTGAAATATTTTTAGGGTTCTCTTTTTTAATTCTTATTTTCTTCCTATATTTGCATAACTTTCAAGTTACTGTAGTGTTTTTCATAACCCTGAGTCTGCGAATTAGCCTCTTTTCTATCAACTATCAAATTTTGAAGAGAAATACTCTTTAAAATCAAACCTTTAAGGCTTCCTTATCGTTCTATATCTAAATCTCCTTGTTCCCTCTCGGTGGTATAACATTATCTTAATCAGACAGAAAGGGCTCAAGGCTCAATATTTGCAATCGTTAAGTATATCGCAAGGTCAAGTGACAGTGTGTTTTTGTTCGTATCGTATTTCCCACATCATTCATCTTCTATCGGAATATTATCACTTAGATTATATTGTGTGAAAGAAACTCTTAGCAACAAAGATTAAGTATTTTATCTCCTTCGTCTGCATGATCAGCAAACATTGGACTAAAACTTCAATATTTAGCTCTAGTAGATCTAGTTTTATTTGAACTGATTCAGCTTTTAAAATATTTAGCAAAGTACCGACTTTTGTATTCCCAAATATATTTATTTATCCCAAAGATTATCTCTTAATAAATTCTGCTTTTGATCCCAAATCTTCCCAACATAAGATTCCATCATTTAACCTTTCTTCGTCTTTCCAGTCTACTCTCAAGCAATGGCGTATAGCGTTCTGGGTGTGCCTCGGCGTGTTGGTGTTCACGAACATTATCTACGTCTTGTTCGCGAGTGGAGAGCAGCAATGGTGGGATGATGTCAAGACTCACGGCTACCCCGCCGACTGGAAGCATGGTCCCCTACCAACCCGGGAAGAGGACTCCGAAAAACCAAAAGCAGAAAAAGATGACAAAGAAAAGTCGAAGAAGTGAACCAATGACTGTTATTGTAATATATTGTAAATATTTGTAGGCTAATTATGTTATTTATTATTAAGTTAAAAATAATAAATTAATTTAAAATATTATTGTTCTTTTATTTCTGTAATAGATTTTCCTTGAGTCTGAGGTATAAATAGTGCTGAAAATGATGTATTAAAAATTAGCTATTCAAGGGAACTTTATGACTTTTTTCAAAAAAGTGACTTAACGATAAAAATAACTGATTGTTGAATGACGACAACAATGACACAAAATCGAAAAAAAATACGTTGAAATACTTGAAAAATAGTTACAAGTGGTTTTTCAGTAGCAGATGACTTAGGTATCACTATTAGATATGCATAATTTATCAAATAACGTAAAGACTCTTAGCAAAAATACAACTAAACGGTCACCCATCTACGGATGCGATATGGTTTACTCATTAATTGTTTACCGATCGGTGAACGTTACTAGCTATGTGACAAATACAGTAACTATACCTAAGCAATACTAGCTTTTACAAAATAATTTGCTTGCTTTACAGTACTACACACGTTTTCTACAAATAAATTATAGAGGTTTTTGTACATTTTTTTTGCGTAAATCGGGGAATTTTTTAAGTTTTAATTTTTTTAACACGATGAATTTCAATTTCTTTATTCTCCAATAGAAACCCTGAACTATCCTTCTTTAGGGGTATTTGCGTTATTGTCGAAGATTAAGCAATTTCTTGAATAAATACGTCTCGAGCCATTTTACTTACTGTGTTACTGATACACAAATTATAAACGGTCGACTTTGAAGTCCATGAATAAATGAAGTCATTCTAGTGTATTATGCTACTTAAGTTAATAACACACAGAAATCTAAGCACCTTAATGAAAAAAAAATTCTTTGACCTTGCATTTTTAACCACAAGATAGACTTTAGACCAATCAAGAACAGCCTCAGTATTGCACTATTTTGCGAAACAGTAATGGTCAGGCGCTATGAACTTGAGCGTGTGTACACTGTACATGCATGATCGTAGCCAAAAGTGTGCATTGCTATTAAAATTCTACAGGCGTATTGGCAGACACTTGCACTGCTCAAGCGTTCTTTGGTTACCTTGAGTTAAGAACTGATCTTCAATGCGAGATCGGATTTGAGTACCGTGAGTTAGGAAGCTAGCTAGTAAGCGTGAATTAGGAAAAGTTTAGCAATATACATATTTCGATGAGACTACATTCATGTACCATATGCTTTTTTTGCAAGTTTTGTAATTTTCTTGAGGTAGTCCAGTTGGTCGAATAGCACCTTGATGAAAAGCACCTAGCCTAGTTCTCGAAAGGCACCCATCAATACATGTATTTGGCAGGTGCTATGCCAACGTGTGGTCTACATGGACTACCTCATTCTTTTGTACGGAAATAACAACGTAGTTCTTTGTTATATGAATGGAACTACACTAGCACCGTAACATAAATTGGTATCTTAAGATAGAAAAAAGCTTAGTTTACTCTAAAACAACTTTAATGGTCCCGAAGTAGTCCCTTGTGTAGATCCATTACGAATAAAAGCTGAAATTGTATTAAAATGTCGGTCGTATAGGATGAAAATATATTTATTAAAATGCTAGATTTCTGCTGTAAATTAGTAAACAGATAAATTTGTTTTAAAAACTAAGCAAACCGAAGTCTACCATAGTGAGTTATTTTACAAGTATTCAAAAATATATACAAACTACTACCAATTCTCAGAAAGTGTTGGTCACATGAATAGTCGCCACCAGGATGTAACCGCATCATCATCACTTCATTGAACAAGATTCAAAGATAAACTTACCTACGCATGACATTTCTTAACTATACACCGAAATGCGTAAATAGATACAACAGTGTCAAATATTTCACAGATAAATCTTCTTATTATGATGAATTTATCGATATTTTCATGACGCCATGCCATTGACGTACATCTTCTTCTTATAATACTATCTCAACATACACTATAAAGTTGGATAAGATGTTGTTATGATTCTGCTCAAGTTTGTCACGTTTTGTTGAAAAATTACATAACCAAAATTAAGTATTCAAGCAATGACTTGCAGTTACTTAAAATCACGTGTTTCATTTCAACCAAGATCGATATGATCCAGATATCAAAAATATGAAAAAAACCCAACAAGTTAAGTTATCATCCACCCACATGATCATGATTCCTGTGGTATGATTCTGTACAATGGGTAGTAAGTATCGGCTATAGAGAGTTTGGCATTCAAAATATAATTGAAAATTTGCTTCTAAGGCTCGCGTTATGAGCGCTGATCAGGTTTTCATACGTAATTTATCAACAGCCGAGTGTGTGTAGATAAAAGATGCTTACTGTCATTTAATTATTTTCTATCGGAAGCACAAATTGCGATAGAAAAGACTAAAAATGGCAATGATAACGATCATTCAAAGAAGCATAATTTTCACAGCGTATCAAAAGTGCTGTAAAGATTACAATAAGGCTTTTATTAACACGTAATCTAAAACAATCAACACAGTTAGCCCAGGTTTTACAATAATCCACAGATTAAAGTTAAACAACACTTTACCGGCTTTGCGTAGATTTATGTTATTTACCCATTAATGATGGTAATCAACCATCCGTTAATGAAGGCTGTTGTAAAAACGAAGTCAATCGATTAATTCTTAAAAGGCATTAATTATACAGCAATTTGTCATTATAAGAAATTAAACTAGTAATTTATTTTACCTTAAACCTCGTATTAGAGAGACAATTGCAAGAACAAGACCACTATTTGGTTGCTGTGGTTAATTTTATGTGGAAAATGGATCAGTTTGATTACCTACTTTTGTTACTGCAGCCTAGTCCTCTTTACGGAAATGTCACGTATTCGTTTTGAATCGTTAAAAATATTATTTTAGGGAAAATGGCGACGGCTTGGCGGTTATTGGTGTAATGGTGGTTCCTCGAAAATTTCAGAAAACTATTCTTTGATACAACAAAAACGACGATACGAAAAACGTATACACTCAAAGATGGTACACAGAACTAAAAGTTCTTAATCGCTTCTGTTGATTGTTGTAGGTAAGTACTGAATTTATAACTATTAATACGCTCTATGGAGAAAACAGGGAAAAAGTTAAAAGGTTTTAAACCGGTTAATAATAAATTATGTCATTAAATTTTATTATTGCTAGCTCATATCTAGGTACAGTGATACACGTGACAATGACCAATATATAAAGCAATATTTACTTGAAAATACATAATCATAATGATTGAATGAAACCCTAACAACAGGTTTTCCTGCTAGCTCATCGATGTCTGACAGATTTACTTTCACCAAACTATCTAGTACTTATCTATCAGTTATGAAACAGGCTCTAGATAAATGTTTTAAAGCAAGTCATAGCATTAGTCTTAAAAGTTTTATCAATTCATATATCGTCTCACGTGGAGATTTAATATGTTTGAAGTTCCTGCACGTCATGGCCAAATAAAAGATTTTCTTTAACAAAAATGTATGAAGATATAAAAAGGTTTACAAATCCCTGACCTCCTTCGATAATTTCCTTGCATTTTCCCCTTTCCTTTCCTGTATTTGAAGTATATAAGTTAATCGCGAAATAAATTGAAACTCTGTGTGAGTGAAATAAGACTGTAGGAACGTTTGGTTAATACCTAAGTATGTACAGAGACCATTTCGATAAACCGCATGCTCTCTGAAATAATTATTATTAAAAGTGCTATTTTTGCAAATTATAACTAGTTATCTTTGTTAAAAAATCTTATGTTCTTTTTTATAAACAATTTGATGGAAGATTTCTGACGTTAATTTGTTACTTTAGGATTTAGTCTTTGTGTATTATTACCTATTTATTTCTGCAATTATTTTACTACATCATTAATTGTGAATCAATTTCATAAATCTAGTTCATCCAATTGATCTGCGTAATTTAACTATGTGTCATACCGATCATTAGATTCAAGTAGGATTATATTTTGGAAAAATACAACAAGATTATGTAAATAAACATTTTGTTCATTGGTGAGAATTATCTCTGATGGCAGCTACTTAAGATTTTAGTTTGTTTGAGTGTACATATCTTTCAGATCTGTCAGTGATATGCCCGTGCCAGTAATTTGTCGGTTTTGATACAATAAATAAGGTTTGGAGTTGCGTACACGATTTTAAGTGCAAGTTTTTATATAAGTTATCGAGACTGTGGTTGTCAAGACATAGTGCTTAAAGATGACCCTTACAGGATGGAGGCGAGTGATGAACAAAGGTTAGTACATCAATATTTAAAGTAAACTATTGGTATAAATAGTAGTGAATATTGGATTTTAAAAATATTATAATTGACTTTAATCAGTTTTCAATAAATGTACATTGAATATTATATCGTTAATTTTGAATGTGGATTTAATTACAATTTAACATAATATTAATTATGCGACCGAAATTAAATTAGGAAATGAATGTCAATTTGAATTAAAATGTATCTTTTTTTTTTGTGAAACGTTTTAATTAAGGAACTTTATATATTTTTGATAATAATATTATCATGCATTTTTTTATCACTTGCTGTTATTAAATATAGTTGGTGATATAGTTCTACAATTATATAGGCAACGGTAAACCTGGGAAAGATGTTTTCTAAATTTTATTTGATACTGATTCTCTAATAAAAAAAGCCTTGTTATATAATTTTAACGAACTATTACGCAATTACGGTCTTGGGTTGTACACAAGTAGCATATTTGACTTCTAAATGAAATTTTACGATGTGAATCATTTAAATTATGATTTGTTTAGACAAGATAAAAGAAAACTTCCAAATATTATGTAAACACTAAACAATACTATTTAATTAATCATTTAATATACAAATGAGTAATAGAGCAACAGAAATGAAATTAATTATGACTAGATACACAGTAAACCTTAGGTTCAAAGAAAAAGATTGTATCTAACAGCTAACAACAGATCGAAATATTCTTAAAAAAAATACCCTAAAAATATACATCAATATTTTTTTTGGCCTGCATTTAACAACGATTTAACCTAGTTTTACACGAAGCATTACGAGCTCCACGTGAGTTATCAGAATCTAATCCAAAATCACAGTCTTTATCTACCAGTCTTCAAGTATAACTGTACAATAAAGATAGAACACATAACGTGTGACTACAATAAACGGATCAAATATTTTATGAGCCTTGAGTTTCACAAACATCATGTGCGTTTTTTATGTATTATGATACGAGTACTTCGCAGTGTTTACAGTATACAGACATAAACACTATATATTGATAAATATCATAATAATATACAAAAAATCTTTAAAGAAATTATATTGCTCGTATTATAAAAAAAAATAGGCTAATCTCTCATCTCTCATTGAGATACTCTTATTCTAAGTAACAAAATTTAAATAAATCAAACAAATAATAATATCTTGTGTCTTGAATACGCAACAACGTCATCTACGTAATAAAATTGATAATGATAGAAAATAATTCAGTTGAAATATACTGAAACTCTTTACGCATATCTCGCAAAGCGCACTACTTTTCACTTCACATTATTACCTATGCAGAAGCGTCTTTTCTGAAAACATTGTGTATCTTTCCATTACTAACCTGCAATTTGGAATAGTAATGATTAGTAGCAATAATAACGATTGCAATAACAGCATAATATTTGACCCCTCCTTTTACCTATCTAATTATTATTATTGTATTTTTATTTCAGTTCTGTTCATACCTCAGCGCTATGTGCTGGGCGTCATGGGGCTCTTCGCTTTGGCGAACGCCTTCACCATGAGGGTCTGTCTCAGCATGACGATCACCCAGATGGTGCTTCACGCTGAATCTACGGAGCATATCGTCGGTGAAACATGCCCCGATCCGGCTAATATGGCTGTTGTTAATGAGAACAGGACTTTGAATGTTGTGTATGAGGTATGTTTAGTATGATACTAACTTTATATTTGGTGTATAAGAAAAAAGTTCGTAATATTGACCTAAACTACACAAAAACCACTAAAAGTTACTTCATAAAGGCCATTTTTTTTAAACTTGGTCAAAAAATAATCTGTTAAGTTACGATCTAGCTATGCGTACTGTTTTGCGCGAAGTCCTTAGCGAGTTTTTAAAAAAAAACTATTTATTAAAACCCGAAATATATTTATTAAGAGACCCAAAATTACACTACTACACGAACTCAAACTGTTGCACCCGGGAGATGTTAATGGAATTACTGAGTGATGCTAACTGCTAACAACAACTGACTACTGGCCGCGTGGCGGTGATGCTTTTATAATAATTATGTATTGCTTGCACAGCAAAACTTATTAACTAATTTCGGATATAACAGTACGATGCGATGATTCAGTGACAAAAATCTTGTCACTCGGGTGACTAAATTTTTGTCTCAGTTTGTCATTTTCGTTTATATTTCTTTCATATAATTAATAGCATATTTATAACCAAACCAAGATAATACTTACTAATATTGGTGACCGCCATTGCTCTATAATGGAACAAAGGCTTAAATAATAATAGACAACATATATTCAATTGTAGCTGTTTTTTGTCTTCATATTTATTATACTGTATTGCTTTAGCCATGCATAGCAATAACAATCGACACGAATAAGCAAAATGTTTGACTTTCTTAAAAGGATGTTGTGTCATGTTTTTATGATAAGACATTTTGTTATGTGCTTCTGACGTACGCATATCTTAAGGCTTTATTATTTATCTAAAGTATCTAATGCCAATAATACTTAGAGAGGGGATCCCAACCAGTTTACAAACTGGGTAACACCAGTTTGTGAAACTAGGGGTAATGCATGTTCTCCCCCGACGGGTCTCCACCTTGCTGTGGTGGGGGGGCTTAGTAGCCGCGAGCCTTGAGGTGAGGGCGCACTTCGGCCGCGGTGAAGCGAAGAGAGACCCATTGGAGAGGCCGCTTCCCTGTCTGGGCGGTACCGCACTAACCCGGGGGACCAAAGCGGCCGGCCGGCTGGGCCGAGGCGACGTAGGTCCGGCTGGTTTTGGAGGGGCTAGTCGCGGAGGAAGAGGTGTTCTAGTGTGTCGTTGCTGGGCACCCTGTCCTCCGCGACTGGGCGGGGCCGCACCGCGTGATGCGGCAACGGTGGGGCTGCCGTGGGGAGCCGGGGGTCGGGCGGTCGGACCCGGCTCTTAACCCATGGCGGCTGGTGGTGGGACCGCAGAGCCTGGGAGTGGGCAGACTACCACTCTCGGGCTCGTTGGTCGGTGAGGAGGTGGCGGCGGCCTACACACCTTTCCGCCGCCGGCGGCCGGGACATGCTGCGCATCTGCGCGTGGCCTGTCCCGGCTTCCGAAGGCCCCCTGGCTGGCGAACTCGGGGGAGTTTTCCGGCCATTGCACAAGGGGGCATGTGGGGGGACGGCACCCGTGTGTTGGGGTGTCGTCCCACACTGTGGACGGCCGCGTCGGGGCCGCGGATGTGTGCCCTAAGGCGTTCCCGTGGCCTCGGCACTAAGCGGCGAGGAGGCAACACCTTGGTGGTTTAGTGGGTAGGCCTTGCCCTTCTGGTCAGGAGAGCCCCACATACCCCAGCGCTCCCCCGGGCGTTGGGGATGCAATTTCATGCATTAACCAAGTAAAAAAAAAAAAAAAAAAAAGGGGTAATGCATGTTGGGTTTAATTTAAATTACCGTTAAATAAAATAAATTTAACCCATTAATGTCTCACTGCTGGGCAAGGGTCTCCTCCCGTAATGAGGGAAGGGTTAGGCCTTGAGTCCACGACGCTGGCCAAGTGCGGGTTGGGGACTTTGCATGCCCTCAGTAAATGTTTTTAAACAAATTTTTTAGGCATGCAAGGTTTCCTCACGATGTTTTCCTTCACCTTTGGAGCATGTGATAATTATTTCTAATACACACATAACTTCGAAAAGTCATTGGTGTGTTGCCTCGGGTTCCAAACTGCGACCAATTGCGTGGGAGGTGTCAACTTATACCAGTCGGCTATCACTGCGCTCCTTAAGGGTTTTTTTTCTTACGTAAAACACGTCCTGGGGAATTAAAGTTAATTTATTTATCTACCTTAATGCAGAAAAAGTCTTTTGCTTTTATTTTTTGTAAATTAAGTTACTTTCTCAGGTAAAAGAAAAGTAATAAATATCTATTGATGAGTTGTTTCCTTTACGTATTCTATTATTTGTTAGTGATAAAAGGAGCGTGGAAACAATTACTAGGCATAGAGATACCATGGAGATACCCTTACTGTCCCAACGTAATTGATTTGCCGTGTGCAGTCCATATTACACACCTCCGATGCGATAGCATAAGCATAAGTAGCCCTTTCTTACAAATATCATAATACTAGTCTTACATTTTAGGATCAATATGAAGTGTGTTTACAAAGATACTAAAGATAAAATATGATTGACAGATAAAGTGTCTGATTTCCCCAAGATATACTAACAGTAGATATAGATTGTATTAGACTCATAAACATTAGAAACTAAAAACTATACGAACAGAAAATATTCTCACTATTCTTTGAAAAGATAGATAAGGTACCTCGATTCTCTACCACTATCGACTACCGACAACCGGCTAGCTATCGAATTTTTGACATTTAGAATGTACTGCCAAAATGTTTCCTACGACACCCGTCAGAGGCACTGATCAGATTTTCATACAAAATTTCTCGATGACAGGTCGGTTGTCGGTAGTCGATAGTAGTAGAGAATCGAGCCAAAGGTAGTATTATCTCGATTACATAATAAATCGCCTTGTAAACCTATCGACAAGATGATCACTCATTGTTCTGTTGACATGTTATTGTCATCGCCGATTGTGATCTTACGACGATCTTTATCAATGATTACCTACTATTTTTACTTGTGAATAACCCTGAGCACCGCGGGAGATGCATTCACATGTTTCAAATCATCCTGTGTGACCTTTGCTTTTGAGAAAACATAGTAAGGGCCAGTTTCACTGTTTATGAATAAGTGTGAGATGACCTGATAGATAAAATTACAGTAAATGTATGAAAACAACAGTAAAAAATTCGTTTAATAAAGTACCTGATAAATATCCAAAAACTTAAGCTTAACTCATTTCTTTGGCATACCTACTGGTAACCTTTACTCCTACTAAACAATACCTATTTTTATTACACGGTATTTACACGGGTTCGTCTTCAAAATTTTTATTATCCATTGACCCAAAGTATTTACTTTTCCTAAAATATATAAAACAAATATAACTGAGAACGTATAATTTAGCGTAACCTTAATTTCAAACGAAATAAGATTAAATATCATAAACTTCTCCAGGGTCGCGACCGTTACGACTGGGACGAAGCGACGCAAGGATTTCTATTAAGCGCGTTTTATTACGGCTATGTAATTACTCATTTACCTGGAGGTCTTTTGGCTGAGAAATTTGGAGGAAAGTGGACTTTGGGCTTCGGGCTGCTGGTGACGTCTATAGCAACTGCTCTCACGCCACTTGCAGTGGACTACGGTGGTGCAGTCGGCTTGTTCCTGATTAGAGTGTTAGAGGGAGCTGGAGAGGTACGTGTATAACATTATTTGTTAACGATGGACACTTACAGAAATGGAAGACAGTCCTTCTATTATATGTAGAAAAACACTACTCGAGTAGAAATAGCGGGGCAGACGTTTTAACAAGTACAATATTATTTATTTAATTACTTACGAAAAAAGTCACGATATGTCATTACAGCTTTTGAAATGTCACTAATTACATTTTATTTTTTTAGGGTCCCGTCACACCAGCTTTCGTCTTACTCTTGGCTAGATGGGTTCCACCATCAGAACGTTCACGATTCGGAGCCATGATCTTCGGAGGAGCACAAGTCGGCAATATCTTTGGTCCATACATCTCTGGCATTCTGTTATCCGACGGAGGCGATTGGGCAAATGTATTTTACGTCTTCGGTGGATTGGGCATCGTTTGGTTTATGTTTTGGGTAAGATTATAAAATATGTTCAAGTGGCTATTACTTTTCATATAGATTTCCCGACCCCTGTATCCAATTTAAATGCCAACTTTATAGACCTATGTCGTGGTAGCAATAAAATTATATTGCAAATGAATGTTATAAAGCTACTTTTTGAATTTACTTTTTTTCTTTTGAGTTTACGCAGCGCTACTTTAAAAATAGTCTAATAATTTTTTAACACTTTTCTAAAAATAAAGAAATTATTTGCTGTACTCAACTTTATTTTTAAAAACACATTCTACTCAAGCATTAAAATAATGTAAGTACATGTAAATGTTTCAGATCTTCCTCTGCTACAGCACACCAAATGAACACCCGTTCATATCAGACGAAGAAAGAGAATACTTAAACAAGAATGTTGCGGCATCTGGTTTACATAAGAAATTGGACCCAGTTCCATTTAAAGCAATATTACGATCCGCTCCATTGTGGGTTCTAGTAATGGCAGCCGTAAGTGTTTTTATGACAGCTAAGCAATTTTCTTCAAGTGCAATCTGGGAAAGTAGTAAAACAACAATGTTAGGATCATTTTCCTCGCTTTTATTGATATTGAAATTAAGTCACCAGTGAATGAATACAGTTTTACTGAAATTACTGCAAATGAAAATATTGGTGACGTAAAACCGATGATGTTTGTTAAGTTTGTTTGTCTAGAATCAAGCAACAAAGTAAAATGGATTGAAGGAAAAAAGTAACAAATAGTTTTGTTAGGATCACAAATTGAATTTTCTTTTGGTCACACGAATTCCGTCCAAACGACAATATTTTAGTATATTTTATAACTTGCTTCAAATTAAGACCTCCTTTAAAAAATAATTAACACTGTATTATATTTTATGTTCTTTCGTAGGTTGGTCACGACTGGGGATACTTCACAATGATCACAGACTTACCAAAATACTTCTCCGATGTCCTGAAGTTCAATATCAAAGAAACGGGTATCATGTCGGCATTGCCCTACATAGCAATGTACGTTTGTTCTTTCATATTTGCTGGCCTTTGCGATCTGTGCGTCAGGAAAAAATGGCACACTATCGGTACCGGCAGGAAAATCTACACGACAGTTTGTGAGTACTTTAAATATTTACTATTGTTGGCAACAAATGGTAATACAGCTATCTCAAGAAAATAATGATATTAATGACAAGGACATTACTTAACGGCACCTCGGATGCTCATTTACCACAAACGCTTAGTTTCATACATTTTTTAAAAGTCATTACATTTTATTTCAAGGAAAGTTCATTAAAAAACAAAGGAAGCGAAGATAGATTACTGCAACAATTAATTATAGCAGAATTACCTTTCCTCTGCTCTTACAATTATTTAAACCATTGAAATTCCAATTACTTAACACTATCACGTTAAACAAGTAAGGTCGTTTTTTCCACAGCTTCTTCCGTACCGGCACTTTTTATTATTCTGGCCTCGTACTCCGGCTGCAATCGTACTGCGGCCGTCGGCCTCTTTATTGTATCGATGGCGTTCATGGGCGGCTTCTACAGCAGCGTCAAGATCAATGCCATGGACATCGCTCCGAACTACGCTGGTACATGCTCAGCTTTCGTCAACGGTATTGCTGCCATCTCTGGGATTATTACTCCGTACTTGTTCGGGCTGCTGACTCCCGATGTAAGTGTATCATCAAGTCTATTGTCTTTTTATTGATAGTTTATAAATTTAATGACAAGGAGATACGACATTACTTAAATGACTCTAAATTTCTTTCTGGGGTCAATGAATTCAAATTAGTATCGATCGAATACAATTATTGATCCGTAATAACCTAAAATCTACAAAACAAACGTTTCTTCAACAGATCGTATTTTTTGCCTTACCTCCAGTTATGGATCAATTGTTAAATAATACTACCTAATTGTTTTGTGCCTAACACAGTATGGCACTAATATAAAAAAGAATTGTTAACTTTTTCTTCCGTCAAATGTTTTTCGGTCCGTAAAGAGTTGAATTAGGGAAGAGTCTCACGCGCGACTGAATTTGCATCTGATGTCGGAATAAATTAACTCAGGCGAAGAATTGTCACATTTTTTAAGGCTCCTTTTTTGTAAAACATTCGTGTCTTCCTCAAAAATATTTTGCTAAAAAATTTGTTAGTATTCTATTGAGTATTTTTTTAAGTATTTCTTTTAAACGATAAGATAGTTTGTAACATTTATGCAACAAGTGTTTCCGCTTTTTCACGTGTATCTGTAAGCATTTATAACACTAAAATCCATCCTGTATTTAGATAAATAATTGTGATGTATATGAGTCATCAACACCGTTAAAAACAAAATGCCCATCTGCTTAAATTCTAACTTGTTTCGTTATTTTTCAGCAAACAATTGGTCAGTGGCGCAAAGCATTTTGGACTGTATTCGTAGTATTAGTAGGAACCAATATGGTGTACCTGATTTGGGGTTCTGGAGAGCAACAATGGTGGGATGACGTCGACAAGCTGGGCTATCCTCCTGGCTGGAAACATGGACCTTTGAAGAAACGGGAGGTTGACGGGGAGAAGAAGGTCGTACATCCAAAACACGACCATTCCCCTGTATCTGCTGACTGATTTGATTTATGAATAAATAGACTTTTATATTTATTTTTTTCTAAAACGTTGTTTTTCTTTTTATTAACTCCCTGCTAGACCAAAATTTTACCCCAACAAATACATAATTATACATTCATACATAATATAAAGCCCGTTCTACGCCAAGGTGTAGACGGTTGCACAAAATACACCCACGTTTCGCCACTAACAATATTAGTCCCATGTAATTATGGGTGTTGCCTATTGCCTTTATACTGGACACGGTACCAAAACCGGACAACTATTGAGAATAATCTAATATAAATTAGAAAAGGACCAAAACTTCTTTATCCGGTCTGAAAATCGAACCCGGGACTTCCTGGTTATCAGTCGGATACACTACCAGGCCACAGAGTTTCACAAGATTTCACAACAAAATTTACAAATCCTTATAAGAAAGAAGAACTGGAGACTGGATTACGTGACGTCACGTTTACGTCAACTAATCCATCCATCAATACATTTCAAATATGACAGCTAGACGTCACGTCACAGTTCTTAAAGTTTTCAAGTGGCAGCCTTGGAAGATTACCACCCAGTGAAATGATAAGTAATCCAATATCCAGATAAAGATAAACGATGACTTAGGTATACTATACCAAAATTTACCAAGCATATTATTTTCTTAAATAATAACAATAGAGTTTACTTAAAATGTGGTAAATATACACAGAGTATTTAGCACTTCTTTACATTTAAAAGACAGTGGATTCAAGGATCCGGGAAAATTAGTTCACATCATTCGCATATTACAAATCATGTGACATACCGCCACCGTAGGTTTATTTTTACCGAGTCCTAGAAATTAGGTTTATGAATGGCATTACGAACAGGAACTTAAGTCTAAAGGTATACTAGGTATTGAAGGAGGAAAATTTGTTGATTCGCTAAACCACAATCATGTTAAATTTTGCCAATAGGCCTTCTAACGCCATCTACCGGACATAGCACGAAACTCAATTTTATTACAGATATTTTTTTTTTCAACAAAAATTTATGTCGATTTCAAAAGTGAGTTTATGTGAGTGATCATATTCCTGCTTGCAAATGAGATTGAGAATGAGACTTGTTATAACTTGTACATACAAAGTATTTTTATCTATGCTTGTAAATGTAGAGTCGAACCGTAACAAATCAAATGACAATAGTTTATTGCACGTTCCGATGAGCTTGATAATTTTAACTAGCATTTTCTACCGTGATTTTACTAATATGAAGTACTATCATACAAACATATTTCGTGCTAACTATTAATTCACCACATGAATAATGGATTGACCAGTGACCACCTAATAAGATACATATCTTATAATTTTTAACTAAATGTAATTAAACATTGGGATACTTAGATAAGAAAATGAAAGACACCAATTACCGCATTACAATAGAGTAGAGTCTAACTACATATTTCTAAATTGTTTGCCTGGAGACAAACAGCGCCATCTAGTTCTTGTTAATAGAACTAAAACATCGACTTACTTCGAATATCGATTATAAAGTACAAAATAATTTAAACCCATATTATTGTACAAATTTGTTATTGCTATTAATGCTGTTTGTTGCTAAGATTATTAATGTTAGGTCATAATACTCCCTAGTAAAGAAGAGTGTTGATATACTATAATATGACAAGAGAACTGAACTAGGTGTTTCATTTAATGTCTGACTGTGACGTGTCATGACATGTCTAGACACTGTATCACGATCACTTTGGATAATATAGTAAGTGATACAATAACAAATATTATATCCAGCAGTCAAACTATTTATTTTATACTAAAACTCTCATAAAATTGCTTAAATAGATAGCAAAAAATATGTTATAGTTCTCTTAAAATACGCCAGAGGCGCTGATCAATCATCCGCACAAAAAATCAATAGTCACTCGATAACTGCGTTTTTTTATAGTAAGCAAATGCTCTTCCAATAGTTGTATACAAACCGGCCTTATCAAAATGATAGCTAAACGTCAAACAAAACAAATGTAAATAATTTTTGACAGGTTAATCCCCTAGCCGTTGTCAAGTTAAAGCCGAAAGTTTAAAAGCTATGAAAGGCTAATGTCGTTGACCAGTTAATTGACGCGGGTCTCTGGAGCTTAAAGTTACGTTTGACCTCGCGATATCGGTCTATTGATCTCGGAGCTATTTTTAGATACGTTAATAATAGAATTTTGGTACGCAAAATAGGTGTTTTGTTTATTAGTTCGGAGAGGTTAGAGTGTTAGAGTGGTCACACGGTACGTATTGCTGTTGTGGACCGAGTATGGCATATATTATACTAGCTGACCCGGCAAAAGTTGTTTTGCCATAAAAAAAAAATCGTCACTTAGAGGCATGAAAAATAGATGTAGGCCGATTCTCAGACCTACTCAATATGCTCACAAAGTTTCATGAGAATCGGTCAAGCCGTTTCGGAGGAGTAGGTACGGTAACGCGCGTGTGTGACGCGAGAATTTTATATATTAGATGTAGGAATCAAAATCTGTATGATTTCCTTGCATACATTTGATACCTTAGGGTCTTGTTATCAAGTATCAGCCTAGCCTTTCTTCCAAACTATGTTGGAGTCGGCTTACAGTCTCACCGGATGCAACTGAATATCAGTATTTTACATGGAGCGACTGCCTATCTCGGTCTCGTGATTAAGTCCCGACATAAAATTGGGGGCCGCCTTTTTTGGCGTTAATAATGTTGTGAAGAATAAGCATTTCGATGTTTTGAGACTTTAACTTGTAATTGACGTATACATGAGAGCTAAATAACAGTAGCTAGTAATGTCGAGTATAAGAGCTAAATAGTAGCTCGTAATGTCAGTAATATTATATTATATTGTTAACCAGTTTTAGTTATATAATTTACGTGGAAAATAAAAGAAACATAATACCTAAATAAATAAACCCGACAGTTGAGATAATTATACAGTTTTTTGGCTCCAAAACCAAATATTTTAAAATAGAAAAGATAATAATATGAAATATAATAAACTTACGTATAGATTTTTTGGACATTACTTTAACGAAGTACGTAGGGCAACTAAAGTAATATTTTTATGTGATTACTATTTTATGAAACTCTTTGCTTTACCTCATCTGTAAAAAACGTAGCTGGAGAACTTCACAGACGCTGAATATATCCTTCGAAACTAATTTATTTAATTTATTTTAAACTTATAAAATACTTGCAGCTAATTCATAATACAATAGATGCACGCAATAGTAATTCCTATTATTAAGTCTTCATTTTTGCATGTATAGTTGAGTAAGTATTTATTTCAATTTATCGCACACTTATGATACGGATTATCTAAGAAGTAAAATATGCTAGCTTGGAAACAAACCCAGCATCACGCTACACCAACACTTGTTATTTACAAAGATAAGGAAGTCAAAATTTCCATTATCAGTCAATAACAACAAAATAACACTATATTTTACTTCATAACTTAAAAGCGAACGATAAAACGCCCTTGTGGAACACGGAACTGAAACATTTGAAAGGAATTGTATCGCGAAATTAACAAGTTACATACAGTCGTGTTTACAAGCACTTTATTAAAATGCAGGAGTCACATTCGTAATAACAGCTGTAGTAATGATGACATTTTAATGTCAAAGATTATTACACAGACAGGTAAAGATGGTTCTGTTGTTATTGTGCCTACATAAGATAATACTATTCTATGCATTCATGATCTACTTGTTTAAGTTAGTCTTCTATTTTTTTAGAAAGTCTTAATTTTACTTGTGGACGCGATTATTTTTATTTTAATCTCTAAATTTGCCTAGGCCTCAAAATTTGTTACAGTGTTAGTTTTTTAATAGGAAAAGTTTTAAGATAGAAGCAGTGCATTACAATTGTCTATACAGTAATTACATTCTTAAGTTCTACAAATTACAATATCTCTTCTACAATACCACTCTAAGACAATGGGCAGTTAAATTCAATGTTTTAAATACGTTTACGGTTGACACCAAACATTAGTTCTTCCAAATAAAGACAAACAACGTCAATGAATCATTAAGACTAATATAATACAACGTACAACCATATCATTCATAATTTGAGGCCACACGTCACTACATATTAATGTAATAAATCCCATCGCTTCGCCGCGTCTGTCAGTCTGTTCGCTATAAACTCAAAATTTACACTACAGATTTTTTGTGAGGTTTTCACCAACACAAAGAAAAATTCACGAGCATGTATTATTTGTTAAAGTTTTGTATAAAATAAGCTTTTTAAGCCGGCGTGGGTTGTTGGTTCTTCATCAAAAGAAATCTGTGTAAAATAAATAAATCGAATAATACAACATTAAAAATGACACATATTTATGCTACTCATATTTTTATAAATATAGTAACTTAAAGAACACCTTTATAATTAATATTTTTATCTATATACAACGTTAAAAAGATAGGCATATTTCGCGTTACAATTGCCTTCTACACGCGTTGCATGTTCTATGGCCGCTGTAGAGGCTGCGTGTGCGCCGTTTCTCCACAAGTCTGACCGATCGGCAGTCGCTCGCTCGTTACTTGTTTAACTTGACTTACTTTACGTTAGTAGTGTAAAGTACACACGAGGTTTGAATGGAAAACAAAACCTTTGACAGGATATACGGATATACAGTCATTGGATTACTTTTTTCAGTAAGTTTTTTTTTTCTTATATTTTTTTTGTTTTAATTTTTGATAGTATGTTTGAATTCGCGCCGGTTTATTTTAAACACGTGATTGAACGATAATTTTCGAGCAATTGTGCCTTTTTTGTTACTGTTTACTAGGGCATTATTTATTTTATTTTAATGACTTGAATTTATATTCTTTTTACGAATTATTTTACTACGATAGCTATGAAAATTGATTTTAGATAATCAACAAATTAATAATACGTTATTATGTACTTAGTGGTACCTAAATTATGGAATATTATTTTCTTAATTTTTTTTTACACATTTTTATTTTTTATCGGTAGTTATTGAAATCGTTAGTATATTTACTCTACTATGTTAAAATTGTGTTAAATCCGACGCAACAGCGAAGCGTAAAAGTGATACACGCAATATTTATCACATGATTCGATCTGTTTATGAAACACTTAAATATAGTTTTACTATCTACGTAGAATATTTTCTTGATTATTGAAGCCTTAAAGGATTTTATGATGCACTCGATAGCGAACAATTATATGATATTAAATATGTTTATATTTTGTATAGTTTGTAATTTGGTTGTTATTAGTCTCTGCCTATAACCAGAGCATAAATAATAGTACAAGGTATAACTTCTTTTAGATAAGATTACGTTTTCATTCTTTATGCAATCATGCGCAGCTTCGGTCATTTTTTTTTCTATAATTACATATCTATTAGAATTAGCATATTTTTTAGAAAAACCAATGGGGAGCATTGTTTTAATATTTTATTCAATTTGAAAGTTAAATGCAAAATACAAATAAAACGTGTGACGTGGTTCAATTTAATTATCTGAATGATGGTTTGTTTATCGCTAAGAATTATGTTGCAATTAACATTTTTTAACACTTACTGAGCGTTTTTTGTATCGTTTGTTCGTAAAAATGAAAGCGACAATTGTTTGAATAAAACTATTTAGTACAATACCCACCCGCATCATTTGAGATACGAATTTAGCACATCATTGTTGCTTTCCAATGCTTAGGTACAATTACATTTTACTACAAATAATAATAATAATAAAACCAACGGTCCTGTGTGACTTGATGTATGGATGTGAATGAGGCAAGACAAATTTGTAAAGATCATACCAAGTGGCTTTTGTCTCTGCCTACCCCTATGGGAGAAAAACATAATAATATGTATGATATATTATGTATGTACGACGTACGTGTGTAATAATAAATAATGTCTAACAAACTTTATAATTTTGCAATAAATTCTTAATACTCTCAGTAGAATCTTAAAACAAGACGTTATAATAATATATAACATGACGTAGTTATAATAATATTATCCTCACATCTACTTGTTATTGTAATATAATAATTTTGTAATCAAAGTTATATAATACCTCTAAGTAGTACATTAACAGGTTTATAATATATTTTCAATGTTTTAATTCTGTCCAATCATCGCCATTTTTCATTTAGTTGACAATTATTATTGTTCCAATTTAATATTACGAGAGTTCTATTTGTCGACAATGAATAGCAAGCAATATAAATTATTTTACAAATGACTTTGAAAATCACTTTGATAGATTTTTTCCTACCAGCGCTAACGGTTAGGCAGAGAATATGGTATTCAAAAATATAGTAAATTAGTTGACCCAGCTAATGTTGTTTGCCATCTAAATTTAAAAAAAGGGTCACTTAGGTGTATAAAAAATAGATGTTGGCCGATTCTCAGACCTACTCAATATGCTCACAAAATTTCATGAGAATCTGTCAATCCGTTGCGGAGGAGTACGGTAACTAACATGGAAATTTTATATTATATATAAGTAAAAACTAAACGAAAGAGATATAAATAAAATTGCAAAAGATAGCGAATCAATTCTTCCGTTTTTGTCATAAAACTCTATTCAAGTAATTGTTTTCACATTAAAATAAGGACAAACCGCACAATTATTATTTTCAGACTATTATTTTCTTTTAAATTAAAGTAATTTATCAATGAAAAGATCTGTCCCTGAGTCGATTCTTTTCTTGTTTTACGTATTTTAATTTATTATGTTGGTTTGGTCATGAAATTTTATTTACAACAGTAGTATCCGCTTAACATTGATACATCAAATAAAATGCAACAACAAACAGGATAAATAAATAATTAGTAAGCAAAAGCGTAAAGGAAAACCGGAAGAAGGCTCCTATCATAAAATGTGTAGCGTATTGTTCGAACATCCTTGTATTCGTTCAATACCGTTTAAAGACGACAGGTTATTATTATAAAGATAAGAATAATGATGCTTCATAAATGACAGTATAAAAACCTTAGTATTTTACTACTATTGAAAAAATGTGAGTGCGTTTTGTAAGATTTTGACGGCATGTGTGACTCAGGGATTGTTTTTCCGATCTTCGCACAATGGGTAGAAGGTCCATTTCCCACGCAGAACATAAGGCATACCTTTGTGTGTGATCAAGAGATGATTGTTTCGGATTCTCGTCTCAAATGGTGACAACGATAGAGTTTATGAATGTTTTGAATTACTTAATTTAAAAAAAATGTAAAGCTTATACTTGATCAAGCCTTTAGCTTTGTACAAACTAAATTAAAAACTAAACATTAAGATTGATTTAGTACTTTTGCCTTGACAAAACAGACGTACAAACATACTTTTGTATTAATAAATATGTAACATTATGCATCCATTTTATTCACTCACACTTTGTTGCGATCGCAAAATTACTATTTTTTGTGGGTTGTTCTGTAACCGATAATATTCGATAGTAATGTTAATGTGTCAATCGGTTAAAGGTACAACGTAGTGCATTACTAAACAGGTTTCATCGCCTCGTGTCTCAGTAACACGTGGTTTTTAATGCAGTGCTGTGAAATGCATTATAGATACATAAGCTGTGCTATCTCGAGTCGCACTATGACGTAGCAGTAAAGGCTTAGTATCAGTTAAACTATGCAAAAGTACTCATCAAATCGTAGAGTAAATACGTTGGTAAACGTTTTTCTTGAGAAAATATTTATTTGTATATTAGAGAAATGTATTAAAACGTATAATTGTACTGGTAATACAATTTTCTCCGACAAACGGCTAACTATCGGAAAATTAAAGATCTGCGCCTCTAGCGGCCATAACCAGCTAGCCATAAGAACAATTTTTGACGTTCATTTTAAAATATCAGGCTCTTGATACTCAATAATACAGACTACTATAAGTAATTCCGCTACCGTACCGATGTCTTTTCCTAAAATGATAGTACATTACTTCAAAGTAGTCCCGCACTGTATAGTGACTACCAATTTGTACGTACACTAGTGACCAACCTTTTCTTCATTTTTTCTTATTGAGTCTTTTTTTTTTCATTAACTTCTGTGTGTTAAAGAACACTGATAATAAACTTTCTTTACCACTGTAAAACAAATCTACCTAATCTATTTTTACACATCTCATTACGCAGTCCTCATGTTAATTACTACAGAGGATTTAGGCATTATCTTTACAAGGCCTAGTAGTGAGGTTGTAAAATCCCAGTGTGTAATTAATGTGCGTTTAGCAACATTTAAATAGCAACCATTACTTGACTCTTGCTTCACAGTTAAACGATTATCTACATGCATGACGTAGGTTTATGTAAATGTACTTACAATATAATTGCACGTAAAAAGTGCAATATAATTCTGTCTTTTTGTGAGATTAAAAAAAGTGCGGCAATTAAAATATATAAAATATATTTAACTACTGTGTTACTATTACCAAATTACTTATTTGTGCTATTACAATCCTCTTCAGTATAATAATATAATAAGTGGATTGTATGAAAAGCCCTCTATATTTCCATTGATTTTTAATTTTAAATGTAGTTAGAGAAGTTGCTGATGATTTTTCAATAATAACTCTTATAGGATCTTAAATGCCATGTCCAAAATGAGTGCTGTTGCATTTCCAGTTTTTCATCTCATTCTTTGTATTGCTGATAAGTTTAAAGAAGAGAAAACTGAAAACATTATAATTTTAACGCCCGCTTAATGTGAATTAATAAATACAAAAAATATGTCACAAATGTTAAAGTGAGAATACAAGACAATAAGTAGGTGTTTCTATTTCTTATCAACTTTTACAATATAACAAACTACTCGTGATGCGTAATATAAACACTTAAGAACTACTAGATAATATTTTAATTCCATGTTTTTCATACAAGCAGAAGATTTCCGTAAATATTTTCAACTTGTATTAAAAACATGCTCGTCTTATATTCAACAATAAAAGCTATCATTCTTGTTCTACGTGATCCTACGTGATTGGATTCCAAACAACGTTTTATGACACATTTTTTTACCTTATTTTAAGACACTATAATTAAAATGATTACGTAAATCAAATCTACTAAGTTTTTATTCTTAATTAAAGTATATAATTAAGTCTGTAAATTAATAACGTATTCATTGAAAAAAGGTGTTGTTATCATTTTATCGTCTAATTAAAATTAAAGTAAGTATAATGCAATATCAATCAAATTGGAGAAGTCAAACTTCGGGATCATCAGGATATGAGGACTACTAATAAGTTCCAAGGACTACTTTAGTACCTTAGGTACTCGTAACAACGAGTACTACCTAGATCTATAACGCTCCATAATTAGAACTATCGAATGTACTACAAAAATAGTTTCTACGGCGCTCGCTAGAGGCACTGATTACATACAAACAACAATAAAGCTTTAATCGCAAATATTAAGAACAGTTTACGATCTATAAATATGTCACCGAAACTATTTTAGGCGTTCACATTTGCAAAAAGATATGCTATATCGTCATCAATTTGATTCATCGACTCACCCAATTCTTTAAAAGGATTATCATAAAAAGCCAATAAACGCATCCATAAACTTGGAACACGTCGAATATAAAATTGGTTGCATTGGGTCAAGTTTATCAACTTATTGCAGCGAACATCTGACTTTGGCGAGACATTCTTCATTATTTTATTATTTTCGTTCATTTATTTAGGTAATCTGAAATACTTTTTGAGTTTCAACACTTAAGAGCTTAGTTATTTGAACATGTTAGGGTATTGTTTTTCAAATTTAAAAATACATGGCAACTCGCAGGCAAGCAAAAATCGGCAATAATTAAGTATAATATTATGTGAATTTTGCGTTACAAAATATATTAGAGAAATTCTATCAGTAGTTAATGTAGGTATACACATATTTCTGCTTGTTACAGCACTTAGATATAAAATGTTGTTATTAAAGAAAGACTATGATATTCAAATTGATTCCATAACTGGACGAACTCACCCAACTCACAAATTTATCCGCATCCGCTATTTTTAGGACCAAAATATAATTATTTATGGGAAGTAAAGAAACTTCTTCGCCTACATAAAAACATTCACAATTAGCGCGGAAAATATTTTTCACGGCGATTGGAGACGAACGAATTCACGACAAATCAATTTATTATTAAAGTAGTATTCTGTTATTGTTCTCTCATTCTTCTATTCCAATTACATGGAATTGTTTTTGTATAATAACACCAAATGTTAAAGAAACCTATAGAATGCCTTTTAAATCGGCCGAGAAATATCGAATTGTTTTATTGTAGTAGGTTTCAATAGAAAGGTCTTTAACCCAGTTATGTTAGAGTTCAATAAACTATTTCAATGCTTTACTTATTAATAGGAAAACATATTTATAGAGACTTTATTTTTGTACGGATTCCATTTTTAGGTTCTAAATATTATTATATTAAATGTTCATGACGTAGTTTGAGTTAATGTTCGTGATGAAGTGACCTATGTAGACACATCGCTATCACAACGCGTAGAGTTTTCGCATTTTCTCTTATTCAATTTGGTAATTCGTGTTGTACCGGGTCTCACTGTATCGGCTTGTTGTTTGTTGCTAAGTAGATCAATGTCAGTACATTGCACGTGAAAATATATTTACAGATGTCATATCGTGTAAATTGTCTAAACATAATATCAAGATGTGGAACCATCTTTTGTGTTATCACTGACCAATCAGATTCATATCGGATGAAGATTACCTGCCTTATCCAGTCCAAGTTTTGACAGTCGAGATACAAAATTGCATAGTAACTATCAATATCTATGCATCAAATCGCGCCTTCTTCTCGTGAAATGGAATGCTTCCTTTATGGTGTCAGCAAACTATCACTAAACTTTTATATTTTGCCAGATTCCGTCCTATATCAGTGAGATAGATTTACTTTGTTATGTTTTAAGGTGGATTTGTCAGATATCCGCAAATAAATACATGACAAAAATTCAATAGTCCAATAAACGAGGAACAATCTCTGAGAATCCATCGCTTTTCAACGTCCAAAGCCGTTGTCATTCGGCCTACGCTTCCGTATAAATTAATTCTTGATTTCCATTACCGTCCCAGATTTCCTTCAAAAGCTAAAGACTGCTATACAATCCTCATAAAGCGTCATATCTACGACGTTATGTCTTCCGGCTGTCGATAAGGTAAAGAATATCCCAAAGGCTGTCTTATTAAAATGCCGTCAACAAAGAGGAAGCACGTTACAATATCTGGTAATGACGGCAAGGCCTTTATCTCTCCCTAAAAAGGACCAAGGAAAACCGGGGGATAGATATATATAAAAAGATAGCGGATATTAAATAAGTAAAAAGGGACGTGCTTCTAAGGCCTAATACAAAATTGTACTTTTATAAAGTCTTTTGTGGCTCGATCTTTTTCAAGTGGAATTTTTTTCGTATACTTTTAGCGAAATTTTAATTGAATTAGATTCAGGTTTGTAATTTGATCCTCTTTGAAAGTTTCTTTCGTCCGCAACAAAACTCTCAGATTAAAATTATATTTTCTTGGATCCAAGTCTGTTCTTTATGTAAACTTCGGTGTATATGCATTTACGAATATAGTTTTGTATCTTACTTATCATTCACCTATGTATACTACTATCACTTAACAATAATTAAACTATATCGAATGGTCAACCAAAATTTTAATTTAACTCAAAATAATGTAGTGGGTTTTGTGCAACCCCACAGATAAAAACTAAAAATCAATTAAGACGATGAACCTATTCATTAAAATGTTATTGTAGTACATCTGTGCTATGCACTTTGAAATTTAACAACAGTTTGAGCTATTTATATTACGTGCTGCAAATAGATGAATACAATTAGGTGAATTCCCTTTTTAAAAACACCTTTAAATGAATATGTGAATGAAGCGTATTTCAGTTTGCCAAAACTATTTATTTATTTCATCACAAATATCAATAACCTTTGTAGCATTTTTTTAAATAATATATTCTACTGCCCGGATTAAACCGGATCTGTCGAAACAAAACTACAAATGCATATCAAGTCAAGGTCACAATTAATTTGCATTCAAACATAATTGCACATTTATTATAATTAAAATTTGATAAAAACTACTATTTAGTATCAATCAGAAATCAAATCAACTTCCATTTGAAAATAAAACTATTTTATGACATGTTTACATGCATTTTCGTGTCAACGAGCGCATTTAATTTGTTTTCAATCGTTTTGTTATTCGTTAACCTTGCTACATACTTCTCTAGTGTCGTTTTGTTAAACCTTAATTTAGAGGGGCGATTTCCTACTACTATCGACAATTGGGTAACTATCAAGTTTGTGTTCAAATTAAAATCAAATCAGCGCCTCTAGCGGGTGCCGTGGGAACTAGTTGTTTAGTACATTTTAAATGTAAAATGTCCGATGCCATTAGTACCGACTGTAGAGAATCGTGCGACAATATCGTCTTATTTTTTTTACTATATACCTAGGTGTTTATACTGTCACTAGAATACAAACAATATTGAGACTAGCTGTGGGCGAAGAGTTCTCCGAACATGAATATAAACATTAGTAGCGCGATTCTCCATAGTCGGTACTATCGAGAAAATAAATAATATGACAATTAAAATAGTACTACGGGCAACATTTCTCGATAGCTAGCATTATGTCGATGATCGATAGTGGAATAGAATCATGCAATTTTAGCAGATAATTTTTTAAGTAACATTTCTACAGTGACTTTCAGTACTAGAATTGTTTATTAAAAGTACACACATTACTCTTTCACGTGTACAACATTCGTTATTTTAATCCTGTCACCTTTTTACCTGTACTGTCTAATTGCGTCGCTTTGTCTTACATTTGTAATATATTATAATAGGCTCTCTACATATATAGTTACAAAACGTCACAGCTGCATATAAATGAAGACATCAGAAGCCATGGTGCAGAACATCGCGTGTGCGGAAAGGTACTAATTAATTGCGTGTACATTCTGAATGGGTACTTATATAAAATATTTATGTTCAAACATGATGTCATGGTCATACTTCAAGTGTCGGTCAATATACCTCTTTAGTTCAATTGGTTTTCAAATATACTTTTTGGTATTTTTATTCAGATATTTTGAATGTATTCTATAAGAGACCTTTGTTCCTTTGCGTATAATTTTTATATGAACGGAAAGATTTGCGTTGGCATGCATGCTACTTGGCTTGGATACCGATTCAAGTAAATGTCTAAAATGTGCTAAACTTTAAGAAATCTAGATAACTTCTAGGTTCTCAATAAGGCTGATACATTTTATATAAACCATTGTTTAAATTCAGACGTTTAAAACCTTAATACTTTTTAAAAGTCTTCAGAATTTTGTTGGGCTTGAATGAATTTTATTGGTACAATTTTGACTGTAATGTTATTGTGAACTTGGTTAAACAACATTTCTGGCACTTCCAATATTAAGTCTATTTCGTACTTATCCCTCGAAATAAACAATGCAATGTGTATTTTACTGATCACAGATATACACACTATACAGTATCACGAAACCATACGATTTTATCGATTCGGTTGGTACATTCAATATTTCGCTAGTACTTTCATAATGGCAGTACCCACACGATTTTGACTGTAATGCCAGATTCCCAGGGTATAATTACACGATGCCGATTCACGAACACACTTCACAAGCCTAAGGTTATGCAAATGAGGTCCTTGCGATTATTCATATTCATTTTGGTAGTTATTGTTGTGTAGGGATATACAACTGCATTCCTAAATCGTATTCCTGAGCAAGGGTTTTTGCTTAGTTTGAAAATGGATAGCTAGCTGGTAGTAAAGACGAACTTTTTATTTTTTAAATTTAAGAATTGCATGTTTATTCGTGATTGTTTATACTTTAAATACTATTAACAATAATACGTAATAGTACATAGAACGTTATAATGCTTTAAGTACAAATAAAAAGGTTGTATTATTTTTATTTGTTTCAAACAAATTAGAATGGAAATGAACTGACCTAATTTTGTTTATTTCTAGAATGTTATGAATGAATCAAATAATGCCTTTTGACTGATGATTTAATAATTACTATATTATATATTTTAATTACCAATTCAATTTGTCTAAATATTTATATCGTTAACATAACTACAAGACTGAGACGGGCGGCAGACTACAAACGGTGACCGCAAACCGCAAACAGTTGGAGTTTTAATGAATGAATATTTTACTAGTAGTGCGATACTCTACATTCGATACTATCGAGTACCGAGAGTTTGGAATTTAAAATGAACGGCAAAAATGGTCCCCGCGGTGTCCGCTAGAGGCGCCGATCAGATTTTTATAGCCGAGTCGTTGCCGATAGTCAATAGTGATAGGGAATCGCATTACTGGTCAACAAAATATTTAAGACTTATTGTGCTACGGTATTTACCCTTAATATTAAGCTCTGTTTAAAGTAAAAAAAATATAATTGGCAGACAAAACACGATAACATAAATCTCTCATTTGATCACAACAAAATATTCGTGTTTAAAAGACCAAACCAAAATCTACTGGATGGTGATGTCTGGACTGAACGTCTCCGTGTTTATTTCCTACATATCTAAAGTAGTTGCCTATACTAATCAAGCTGTACTTGATGCAATTATCTAGAGTCCATATTTTTATTCAAATATTTTCGGCGAAGTATAATTTGTTAGGTATTCGTGTATAATTATTGTTATTAAAAGTGTTGAAGCATGAATGTTACAATTGTGCAACCGACCTTCTTGGTTAGGCGATAATGACCTTGACTAACTTTGCATTGACAACACTTAATTTTTTAATTTAAAAAGTAACAGTGTAGGCAGTACTTATTGAAATGAGGTCAATTGTGCGTTGCGTGTATTGATAATGACAATCGATGTTTGCAAACGAATGTTTTATCTGGTACAAAATACTCTAGCGTTTTTTATTTTATTTTAATAGTGTATTTATTAACTTAAAAAGTACTAGGTATTAACCTAGTAGTTTTATTTTAGTACAGACAATATAATATTATTGGTATTTATATCTTATATATTATTCTGTTTTAGGAAAATTACAGAGACCTGTTTGTTTAGAAAATAATATTAACAGAAATACATACTTTGATATGTCCATGAAAAGTTCTTTAACCACAGGTTTACAATTTATCGGTATTGCCTTTAAAGTATTATATACATTTATCACATCAATAAGTGTTTCTATAAAACATAATAATATTTGTTCATAGAATCTAATAGAATGATTGCATCAAAAGCTGCGATTCTAAAGAAGAGTGAATTAAATCATTGACTACACTTGAAGTTATCAGAATTAAAATAAACAAGAGTAATGTCAGATACACTAAAGTTATATACTTAATATAGGTATATATATTATATACTTAATATAGTATGCCAACCTGTTGACTTGTTTTCAATCTAATTCAATACTAATACGTATTGCAAACAGGAAAATGCAATTCGAAAACGTGATTTCCAAAATCTAAATATTTTTTGCAATACAAGGATAACTAGTGACCAAACCAGAGTAATTTTTCAAACATTATTTTTATATAAATAAATATAAAAATACAATTAAAAATAAGGACTAACTTCGTTTAAATGGCAGCATATTTCATAAGTGTAAGCCCGTCTCTAGTGTGTTAAACAACAATGACTGAAAACAAAAATGAGTGTCCTACGTAAAAGGCGATATTTTTCAAGGTTTTATTATTAATTCCTTTGTCATCATAGATAGTAGTTAAATCATAATTCACTCGACAAATAGGACTCGGTCTCTATTATCTACTTACCCGTATAAAGAATAGAGGTGATAATACATCATTATTATGAAGGTCCTGTCAATATTTTATCATGTTAACATGGTCTAATATTTACGCCCATTAAACATATCAAACGATATGTCAATTCAATAACATATCAACAACAACTTTTTTAAACATGTTACATAAATCATTACTAAACAGCAGTAGCGCGATTCTGTAGAGTCCGGTACTGCCGCACTGTCGAGTATCGAAAATTTGACATTTAGTCAGTGTCAGCAGCGCTGATCAGATTTTCGTACAAATTTCTCGATAACAAGCCGTTTGTCGGCAGTAGATAATAGTAGAGAATCGAATTACAGCAGTCACACTGGCACATAGACAAAATACTTGAGTCATGTCAAAAAATAAATTAGGTGCATTTAGGCCGGGGCCTTGTATGCAGTACTAATGCGGTAATTTATATGCGCAAATTAGCGCCATTCCATTGTAGCCAAGCGAAAAAATACGTATACTTTGTACAGCTTTTAATTTGAGTATGGGACGATGGACTCAAAGGCATTGTTTATGCTCGCTGTTTTGAGTTGAGCAAATTTTTCCCACAAATTAAAATTGCTTTGCCAGAAGCGAATTTGACTTTAGTTCGAGAGTCGCATGGTGCATTGCTTGGGGCTGTATAAACAGGTTTTTCTTTTGGAAACTTCTCAGAAATATTCTGGAGTCACTTGTGGGAAATGACAAAGGTATGCACAAGCAACAGAAAAAAAAACAGATTGAAGTTTGTTTACTTTTTTGGCAAATATGCCACAAATATGACTAATGGCTCTTCACTAGCACAAAGAATATAGCCTAATTTTATAACATTAATAGATAAATATAGTATTACTAAAATGTTTGAATTTCATTCTTTTTTGTGCTCGCTAGTCAAATTTTTATCCGATATAATTAATCTGTCTGCATAAATCATGACGCTGAAGGTTTAAAAATAAATTGTCGCATATTTCAAACATCACAAAAGGTTTAATTTACCCGGAGTCACTGTGATACAAAAATTCGGAACGTTTTTATTTAACACCTGAAATTATTTCTCACACTATCTTTGTTTTAATACTGTGATAGATAAGGTACTTAACTCATGTCAACTTACTATTAACGTAATTTCATATTCAATGTCAAGTAAGATTGCTGATAGTTTTCAATGGTATATTTGAAGGTTAATTTTGCTTATTGATCGATTACATAATATAAGGGCGTGTACATTATAGTTATTAATTACCGTATTGTGGGCACATTCTTGGCACATAAGCAATTTAAAATTAGATAGAGGGACACAGAGAACACAATACATATCATTCGGTTCGTAAATTACTTGTCTTTTTAATTGTACAACTATTCCAACACCCAGTGATGACATTTTTAATGAAGAATGTTTAAATTTTTTTAATATTTTTTTTTACATTCAAATAGCAATTTTGCAATTACAAATCACCATTTCCCACGGTAATGTCTATAGGGGCAAGGGTGAAATGTGGATTTTCATGATTGTCATTGGGGATTCGGTAGTAAGTTTATTTAAAAAAAATATCGCGAATAAATTAAACCGGGACTATTTACGCGCCCTCCGAATCACGAAGAGTACAAAAACGCCCAATTTTTGACTGCAAACTGAGTAAATAAATTATTTTTGACGCAAAACTTAATATCCTAAAAAGTATAATACGGTTTATCGGACAATATCCAAAAATAAGGCTACAATCCTTTTAAAGAGTGCGACCTATTGTGATACACAGATCTAAAGATTGCATCTGGCCATTTTCAATCGCACACATTGTCTCAATTTTGCGTCACGGCTTTACAAATGTCTCATAAAATGGAAAGTAATGTTACAAAAACTTGTAACTGGACTAAACCAGTTCGATTCTGTTACAACGTTGTCCGAGGACAATCATTTATGTAAGCGAACGATTATCATAACGAGTTCCCTGAGAATTTGTTAACTAGTTTGTAGGAAGCGTTGAGCACCGAGTGTAAGTTACTGTCTCGGTATTTATTGTTGTTATTTACATATATAATATACATAAAGCCAGGCCCTGTTGTTGTTTTTATGAAAACCTTAAAAGGCTTTTTAGGAAACAGCACTATGCTCGTGTTCCTACCAATTCAGCAATGTACCTATTAAACCACTAACAAAAAGACACCATCAGATACGTCTTCTCTTCCTTTGATATGTAATTAAATAGTCAGACACCCTTTGAAATTTTAGTGGTAGGTACATTCCATTCGTAAGAACAAATTTTTGATCTACATTTAGTTTTTCGAAATCACTTTTGGTACATAATAGAAGTGTTCGAATTAATTCTATAATTTATAGAACTATAACTTATTCGCACTACTTGCCAAATAATTGTCAGTAAAATTAGGTCACTATGTCATAACGTTGTCTGCATAACATCGCCGTAAAAAGTATAATAGTGTATTTGTTTAAGTTAAATAATTTGAATCAGTAAGTTTCGTACAATAACAAACATAATAATATTAGTTTAAATGTCATTGACCTATTTGTGTACCATTTTATAGGTTTCTGCATTTTTTAAGTACGATCAAGTGAACCTACTGTAGAACTTGTTGTCTTGTCAACAATTTACTAACGGGCGATACTAATATGCTATCTATGGATAGATATACTTCTTTTTTTATTTATTTTAACAGTTATTTCATACTTCTTGCCAGAATTGACTTTAGGCTTAGCTGAAACAGCCGTTATCGAGTCTTTCGGAGTCAGTCATCACAAACGTTCACCTCTCTTTGTATCCGCGCCAAACATTACTTTACCATTGACAGCGATTAATGTTTATAACTATATATTTTATGCAATCAATGTTAAAACCACCTCAGTTCATCTTATTAGTTCATAGAGTAGAGATATAGTCTAAAAGTCAGGATAAAACTAAAAGAAGACTATAATGATAATAACACCAGTAACCTACATTTGTAATCGCTGAGTGTAGGGAGGATGAGTACAATAATTAAGGTTAAGTACTGTATCAGCGAGTGCAACTTACTTTAATACAGTTTCATACATTTTACGTTATCTAAGCGACTTTGAAACGATGGTTATCGGTAAAGTTCTCTTGGAAAATTCTTCCCTATGTTTTGTTCAAGATTTCCTTTAATTTTAGGTAGCCTTGTTCCAATTTGTATAACACACCATAAATTACCTCCAAATTCTAAATTTTCTTTCCAAATGAGAAATATATTAATTCATGCTTGATTCCATCACACCGACTTAAATGCGGGAATCCTTAATATTTTCGGATATAGCACAAAAATTAATATAAATAATGTCCTACTTCTGAGTTCCTGTCTCCTATCGAGTCCGAAACATATCATAAGAAGAAATAAAATCATCGCTATTATCGAAGCAAAGGATCACAGCAAATAATTTTAATTTGATCACAAAAAGTACTTATTTGTGCATTTACTATGCCTTCATAATAGTCGTAGCTAAATCCACTACTGCATTGTGACGCGATGTTTGATTTATATAACATTTTATTTGTATTACTTATTGTTACCTATGATAATAATCATTGTTTGTTCTGGTTTATGAAGATAAACCTAGTCGATTTGCTGCAAGTGGATGACGTATTGATTGTGTAACTCAGTTTAGAAATGCTTAGTCATGGTTTAAGCCTTTTAAGTTTTAAACTCAGTACCAGTTAGCGCAAGATCTCAGAGAGAATTTCGTCATACATCAGCAATCAACAAATATCAGGATTAGACTATTGCCCAGCAGTGAGACGACGATGGATAAAAATAAAAATAAACCGTTTCACTCGTTTTCATCTAAAATAATCGTCCATTTTCGGCCCTCGTAGTAACGGCGTGTTGATCGTTTCAATTACACTTTAAAAGCCTGTTATTTGTCAAAAATATAATAAAAAAACAATTTAAATTATTTCAATCGTTTATTTATTTATAAATTCTCGATATTTATATTAAAATTACCTGTTTTAGCCCATCAACTCTTTTATTTGTACATTGTACAAGGTGATATATTAGTTCGAACTAAAAATGTTTTGCGTCAACCTGAATATATATTTATATTTACAGTATTCCTAAATAAGAAGCGACTAAAAATACATTAAAATCAGAGAAACGACCATAGCTTAATCATCTATTGATAACACGATAGTGAACAGTGTGTAGTCAGCCTAAATGACATAATCACCAAACGGAGTCGAAATCTATTGTTAGAAAGCAATTATAAAAACCGGTCTTTCAAAAAATAGACTTCCGTTATGATCTAGCCTTGTCCACAAAACTAGATCAATTTATATATATTAGTTGAGCCTTTGTTCCAAACTATGTTGGAGTCAGCTTCCAGTCTCCAGACCGGATGCCTATTGACTGCCTATCTGACCTCCACAACCCAATACCTGGGTTATAACACGATACCCTTCGGTAAGACTGGTTGTCAGACTTTTAAGCTTCTGACTACTGTTAACGTCCGTCAAAGATCTTCGAAAATGACAGCCGGGACCCACAATTTAACGTGCCTTCCTAAACACGGAGGAACTCGATGCGTAAAAGATGGCCACCCATCCATAGATTAACTTCGGCAAGCATAACTTAACCTCAAAGATCGATCCGCGCGGCTGTTGTTTACTAAACCACGAGCTCCTCCGATCAATCTTGAGAATAAAAACATTAAATGTCAATTTAAAGGTATGCTCAATTAAAATAAAATCTTATCGTGAATACTAAAATTCTATTTTATTTCTTTGTCAATGTCAATATTCCCGTATATTGCCTATGTAAACATAATTTGTCACACATTTAGCAGTATTTTTTACAGTGGTAGAGCTACGGAAGGAATATTTAGTTATATTTGTGTTATTTTAGAATAACCTTAAAATTCAATAGTAGTAACATCTTAAGATTACTCTATATAGTCCATACATTATAATTATACATAAAATGAGGTGTTTTCCCCACTGGGTTTGGCAGAGATTAAAGAACGCCACTTGCTGTTCTATATCATTTTTCTAAAACATTAACTACAACTCGGGCATCATAGTAATACGCTTGCAGCCAGTTATTTTGTTACAATGTTGCCATAACAAATAATCGTATATAATTAGCTATCCGAAACGAATTCGTTCAAAAACGTTTTGCATTTCCTCAGAAACGATTGGAGTTGGACATAATAACAGTCTGCCGTGACAAACTGGTAACACTGACAGAATAATAAGATAAGAAAAATACAATCTTTAATTATTTTCTCAGTTTTTTTTGTTATAGTGGTTTATAAATTGTTGCGTGACAAGGATCAAATATACTTTTATTGTAATTGTACTTGATACACCCTAATTCGTACCGAATAGAATGATAAAGGTGTACTTAAATATTTTTTCTTTCGAAGGTATTTCACACATTACTATAACTTTAAAATCATAATACAACTACAGGATTGGGGTCTGCATTTTTAAATAATGACTTTTATTTAACTGCAATTGAGATACATCACTGATTTAAGACGATCACAACAATATTCGCGTAGATCAATGTAGGTCAAATCGCCATTGTAAATTATAATTTTAAATTATTAATTAGACGATGAATGAGAATTACTTATGCAGTTGCTTTTTTCACCATATTGGAATTTGATTGGTTTCAATTTGTATTACATCATATTCAAAAGTCAACATGGAAATTATCTTTTTTTGGAATTCTGACATTTTCGTAGAGCTTATAATCTGAAAGCGGACTATGATAATTACATAATTAATTGTCTGTTATTAAAGACTTATAAGTGAAAAGGTTACTTACTCCGACAAATATGAATTTATCTTGTGCAATGAACTAAAAGGAAACACAAAGGAAAAAGTACATTTTATATTGATGGTCTGATCGTAAAGCATACATCGATACTTACATAATAAAGCTGAAGAGTTTGTTTGTTTGGACGGGCTAATCTCAGGAACTACTGGTCCGATTTGAAAAAATCTTCCAATGTTAGATAGCCCATTTATCAGAGAAGGCTATCTATTATTACGCTATGACCAATAAGAGCAGAGCAGTCTCTTATGTGACGCAAGAGAAGTTGCGCGAGTGAGCTAGTTTTTTATATTTTCCCTAACCACTTAAACGACTAAAGAATACCTAACTTAAAATTCACTCAAATCATTACTAAGCTGATTGTGCTAACCCTTCATAATAATACATAGCTATACAAATCTTAAAATCACTAATGCGATTCTTTACCACTAACTATTACATGAAAATCTGATCAGCGCCTCTAGCGAGCAATGTAGGAACTATTTTTGTAGTACATTTTAAATGTCAAATACTCGATATTTGTATAGCACTTTCTGTAGTCCAGGTTCTCGCTAAATAATACAGTAACCTTAACCACGATAACACTTTCAACGAGCAACAAAAACTTTTTACTCCTTTACCAATTTTATCAATATCTACAAAACCCCAAATGACGAATGTCGTTAGGACCGAACCACATCCATAACCGTACAGTCACGAGCAAAAGCATCTATATCCTGTCTCATCTTCAATAGTATTCTTTGAAAAAAAAATATCAATAGTTTTTTGGTGTTACTGGTTAGTCAATGCAACAAATACGCAGATAATTGCGAAAGTACGTTCTAAAAAAAGAACTACTTATACTATTTTCATGATAAAACTGCGGTGCAAAATGTGATAGTGTAAACATATTTTTGCTTTCGACTTTATATAAGTAAGAGGGAAACTTGTACAAGGTCAGCGAAATGTCGCCGCATCCGATCCAATATCATATCTCGCAGAAATGGTAGCAATGAATGCGATTGACGGTCGAAGATTGTGAACTGCAATTTCGATAAGAGCTATACGGCGTACGCTTTGGCAAACGATTTTAGGGAAATTGTGTGAGCTTCGAGCCTACATGTGTTTACGTTACAAACATGTCAATATCATGCCTGTACTCGCGAAGTGATTGGCAAAACGTTTAGCAGAACATGTTCAAGTATGTTTATAGATTTAGCTTGAAATTTGCGCTTTACTTTAGTCATTTTGGTTTTGTTGCTCGTGGTCATGTTAGTGGCTCTTTTTTATGAACCCATTTATGTTTCGCTGCTGGGCAAGGGTCGCCTCCCGGAATGAAGTAGGTTCGACCTTGAGCCTGCTGCACTGTCCAAGTACGGATTTGGGGACTTTGCATTCTCTCAAGAACTATATGAAAGAAATTTTATCTATACTATCTATACTAATATTATAAAGCTGAAGAGTTTGTTTGTTTGTTTGTTTGAACGCGCTAATCTCAGGAACTACTGGTCCGATTTGAAAAATTCTTTCACTGTTAGATAGCCCATTTATCGAGAAAGGCTATAGGCTATATATCATCACGCTACAACCATTAGGAGCAGAGTAGTAACGAAAAATGTTACAGAAACGGGGAAAATTATGACCCATTCTCTCTTACGTGACGCAAGCGAAGTTGCGCGGGTCAGCTAGTTATGAGATATTAATTTTAAGGGGTATATAATGCTAGGTGATAGTTACTGGGTTGGGGTTGGGTAGGGATATTTCGTGCTCGGTGTCAGGTCACAGTAAATAGTAGTTAGTTGTATTTACGACTTAATAAGACTTACAAGCTTCAATAGATCATCGCCAATAATGTATGGTACCTATTGAATGTGAGTACTTACTTCACATTCACTCAATACAAGTTCAATTATCACTTAGGTACCTACATTATCGCACAAGAGCGTCAAATAACGATGCAATAAAAACAGAGCATAAAAGATTTTCCTTACCTCTTTTTTTATGCAAAAATAACCAGTTAAATATATTATTATAAAACTTCCGCGGACAATTATTACTGTTGAGGATAATACCAGTTCAGACAGGGTTATCCCCTATTCAGAATTATATCTCATTTTTATCGTCTAAGGATAAGATGTCTTTAATTTAATACTTTACCTTTTATAACAAACTGCCTCTGGGGTTCCGGCGTATCTGATTGCTGAGGACTAGGTCTAAGATTCGATTCCCAGAACAAGCGAAGTGCTCTTGGCATTCTGGTTGTTATTTATGTAAGAACATTTCTTAAGAGTAGCCCAGAGTTTGGTTACGTGTCCAGTATATGACAACAGGTTTGCCCCCTATTACATGGGACTAAAAATGTTAGTGGCAAAATGTGAGTGAATTTCATACACTTCTAACTTCGGGTATAAAATTCGCGGTATGTATATTTTGATACCTAAAAACGGCTTAAGGAAAATAAAATAATACTATTAATCTCTGATCTCACATCTAAGACCCACGTACAGGTAAAAAACCCCTGAGAGAAGTATTTCACCTACTGCGTTAGTAAAGTCCCAGTTTATAAACACGTACGAACACAATTAATCATCTGCAGTATTACCTTTCATCTGCCAAGTGGACTCTTGGTTTCTTGTTGGGAAAATACTTGTAGTAATATACTTAACTCTTGGTAAGAAAGGAAAGAAAAGGAAAATTAAAGGTACTTTAAAGCAAATTCATATTTCAGCTCATAATAATAGTTTATTCTTAGTTCAACTAAATCCATAGCTTAATTTAGTCTTTACCTAAATTGTTCATGATATTTTTGTAAGTATTAACTTTTCGCGTATTTTTATTTAATAAAATGTTCAAGAAAAAAAAATAAGAAAGGTAAATTGTAAAATAATAATTAATTCATTAGTGATTGATATACATTTAGTCTAAGGAATATCAGTCTGAAATTACTGACTGAAAAGAAAATTATATATTTATCTTTGGAATGTTTTTACATGTCTCTCAATAATAACAGTAAAATATCAGTTGTTCAAATCAACAATTGAATGCATCAACAAGTATATTGACCGATAAAATGCATGGCAAATAATATATAATTGCAAATTGACTGCACAGAATTACAGTCGTTTTTGCAGTCGTCATAAGGTTCTTAATTCTGTGTCAAAATTAAGTAGCTACGTAACAAATACGACGTCTGTTTGACATGGAAAAGGTTTTTTTAATATTGAGTCTGTTACATTTTCTATCACTTTTTTATAATCTTCTAGTAATTTACAGTATTTTAATTATGATTATAGTGGTGAGGTGTTTTTAAATACTTACAAAGTGATCAGTTAAAATTTTTGCTTGCCTTTGGAAAGGGATAAAAAAGACTACTGAAAAAAACCTGCACGTAGCCAGATGGTTAGATTCTATAATCAAACTATACAAATCTGAGACACCATGGTAGACAGATACATACAAGCTCCCACAGCCAACTTCTTACTTTCTCCAATCAAAGTCAAAATGGAAAAAACAAAATCTGTTATTGAACCGAGTAATTGACAACATCGATTATCGATTAGCGTCTCGCTAAAATGTACGTGCTTAGTATTGTATATTGTGTATCAAAATGCGAAGTATGAGAGAGTAGTCGACCTTATGGATTTGAATGGATTAGATTTGTGTACCGTCGCCTTGTAGCGCTATTCGGGAATATAAGATTAGGCTCAATCAGGCACTCAAAAACCTTCATCTCCATATAAGATTTATAAGGGTCCTGAAATAAATCAACGTATTTTTATGGTTTATTATTGTTTGCGTCGGCACAATTCCTTCAACTATGTGAGGTCTTGATATTTATTTGTTTTGTGTTCTTGCTATTGAGGGCATTTTGATGACTTATTTATGCAAAATGAACGTAAGGTATATCAGATTATTGACATGTGACAAACTGTGATGTTAGTTTAAATAACTAGCTTGAAACTTTAGTATGTTTTACTTTTAATAGTCAGGTTTGCCTGGAACTAAAGGTTTTGCAAAAGTCTGTGTCTGAATAGTTTTATCGTCAACATGTTTTTAATGTAATGTTTTCGTGGTTGGTTCTTTAAGCAGCGAACTAAGTAATATTAAACATAGTTTTTTTAGATTAAAGTGCATTTCAAGTAGGTATCTTCACTTTTTATTTTCACTTTTTTTGTGAGCAACATCCCTAAGCAGAAGAATACAATCATTACTTGTTTTGAAATCAAATATGAGTTACTTAGCCGCAGTGTCGCGGCATAAGTAAGGTATACTTTTTTTTTACTAAACGACGATGATTTTAAAAGTCCGTTTACTATAATATATGCATGTCTTATTAATCAAAAAATAATAACTGACATTCAGTACCTATTTCTAATTAAAGCTACAACTATGCTTAAATATTTTTACCAATAGTTTTCCTTATTAATCAGAATAATGTATAAGAAACAAAGTAATTTATTTTGAAACAAAATATTCAAAATGAGGACTGAGTTTTCAAATTTGTAGGTATAAGCTTGTTAAAACAAAACATGTTTAGAAGGAAAATCAAGACGTATTCGGAATAGGGATTGTTTTTGCAACACTTGAAAACATGAGTAGGTGTAATACTAAAGTTTTGAAAATGTGTTATTTGTATATAATTATTTGTATACTTTCCATAATCAACATTATTTATTTTTTTGCTCAATCGTCGTCTCAGTTTTAGTCATTTCACTTTTTGAAAAATCCGCTTTGTATTCTAGCAGCCTAACTATTAACCAAGTTTAACATCGAGTCACATGTCCCCATCCTACTCTAATATTATAAATGGAAAAGTTTTTGAGGATGGATGAATATTTGTTGCTTTTCACGAAAAAACCTACGGGACGGATTTGAATGAAATTTGGTACACTGATAGATTATAACCTTGATGGACGAAGTCGCAAGCAAAATCTATACTGGTGTAAAATCTTTACATTAGCAACAAAATATATATTGATTTCTTAGTAGCTTGTGTTATTTACTCACGTGTTGCTGTGAAAATATTGAACTGAAAAACATCTTTGGTATAATAAATATGCTTATTAGCATACATACAATTGTACAACATATGGCTTAAGTTGTAATGTACATGTCACTAATAAATTGTTCGGAAGATGGCTATAAGTGATGGTTGAACCGATAATACGGCTATATATTATCATTTGAGTATTTTTTGTCAAGTTCAATACTAGATAAACAATACATAGGACGTTGATATATAAGTCTTTTATCCGGTTTATAGATATGTATACACCTTAAGTTATATAGTCAGTTTGCAATATAGTTGTACACAGTCGCGGTATATTTTTTGACGTGTGTTGTTGTGTAAGTCAAGAGACTAATAGTTTTTCCTGTAAGTAAGACATTGCTTTTAAGACTATATTTCGGACACGAGAAGATTTTTATTATTGTTTAATAACGAAAGCATCTTAATTGCAGTCACTATTAGCTACAGTTATTACCGGCTAATATAAAAAGTTAATAGTTAGTGCAAGTTTTGAATCTTGATAGTTTTGCGAATTATTATACTTACATCAATTATTTTAAAAAGGAAAAGTTATACTTTATTTTTTACTATAAAACACTAACTAATAGCTATTTGTACGATGTTATTTTACATTTATCGGTACGTATTTTTCTTCATTTCAAAATTTACGATTGCACTTTAGATTATTGCAAAAATAATGGTTCTCCGTCTCCGTACGTAATAATTCACCCAATTTTTGGAAGTCAGGTACACGGTCGTCATCTTTTGGCATAAAAAAGAAATTTATGGGTCCGTCAAAAGCGAAACCGGTCCTCCAAGTTGTAACATTAAGTTAAGGGCTGCTAGCCTTAAAATAATTAAACCTGCATTTTGAATAATTCGAATATATCCGAAATATTTTCTATTTTGAATTGAACCATCTTTTTATGTCCTTTTTTTAAGGTTAACGCAAGGTTTTGCGCAACTATTTTGTGTGTTCACTTTTTCTGAACTAAGTGCGTATTGATTATATCTTAAGGCTCTCAGTGTCAACGCTATAATTTCTCGAATATTTTTTGAATCTTGGTTTTCAGTATTATTACATGTGAATGTATGCAAGTTTTAGCCCGAATACCTTGTAATTCGTAAAGAGTAAAGCAATAAACTTTTCACCATCGAGTCAGCCCTAAGTACACTTACTCATAAACATTGGTTACAAATGACACAGTTTTTTACGTAATAACATATAAAATTGCGAACGGGTTCCGAGAGCACAAATCAAGTTAGGTTTGCCTTAAATTGAGGGAACAAGTTCCACACATTTCGGTCACTAAATTCGTTTGAAGGCTTCGAAGTACTGCCAACTAACATTTGAACTTTGTAAACTACCGAATGTGCTTGGATTGAATTTGGGATACACTGTATGTTGGTAGATTAATTGGTTTCTTTGATCTCAGAAATTAATGATTTACAGTAGCGATCATAAATTTGTAAAGCTTTTGTCTTATGTTTTTGAATAAAATATATCTATGCCATCAAAAACATTCTGTAAAAACCTCAAGTCTCGCCGTAAAAAGTGGTGAGATCTATATAATACCAAGTCGATTAATCTATTTAGTCTCTACTTATAGGACCTTCTGTCTTAAGTTATTACGTATGTTATTATCATGCCAATTAAAAAAAATACCTTTAAAACAAATAGACCGACCTGGTCATCGCATGATCACACTACACAGCACGACGAGAAGTTAATGCTCCTGAAATGTTAATGGCGAATTTGTGTTTTCTTGCGATGACCAAGTCGATCTATTTGTTTTAAAGGTATTTTTTTTAATTGGCATGATAATAACATACGTAATAACTTAAGACAGAAGGTCCTATAAGTAGAGACTAAATAGATTAATCGACTTGGTATTATATAGATCTCACCACTTTTTACGGCGAGACTTGAGGTTTTTACAGAATGTTTTTGATGGCATCTCACTTCTTTTTGTAGAGCGAACATAAGTCCAATTTGTATGGAAAGACGTTTTTTTTTTTCATAATTCAACATATTTTCCTATGGGAATGTTGTTCAGTTTCATGGGTTAAACACCTTTTCCCACCCTATATACCCTCCCGTTATGCCTCATATAGTAGGTACCTAATTACACCTATTTATTTTATTTTCTACAGTAATAATAATTCATTAACTGCAAATGTAACCTTGTAATCTTATACATTTATATGGGATTACAAAGTTATTGTTGCAGTTGGTGTATTTAGAAAGCTAGACCGAAATTAGAAAATATTAAATTTTTCCCATGATTAAGACACTAAACCCTATTTGTATTCTAAATTTTAAGCTTCTAAGTCTGCTAGAAGTACCTTAGACTTTTGATGATCGGTGAGTCAGTGAGTCAGTGAGTCAGTGAATCAGTGAGTGACAAAATTCAAAATTTTAACAAGTTGTCATTCTTAAACTACTGGTTCAAATTGACTGAAATTTTAAATATACCGTGTTTATACAATGACTGATTAGTTGCTGAAAATCCAGGCTTCTTGTTTTATCCACAACGAAATTATAGGGGTGTCAAAAATAGCCCGAATTGCTTCGAGAAAAGGATGTTACGGCCGTGCCGCTTTTTTTTTGCTCGACTTGCGGGGGCACTTCCGTGCCCCCAGATGAGAAGCACATCATACAAATTGAAGAAGCATTTGCCCAAATCCGCTTTTGTTGCAAAATTACTTTTTCCACAGTTTTTAATTATCGTCTGTAAGAACATATTTAAATACAAAAACGTGACAAATGGCTAAAGTTACTTCAGTTTTATAATAATTATAGTAAACACAATAGAGATTATAATATTATACGGTGATTGGTAGTAAAAGAGAATTTTATTCAAATAAATCTTTAGACACTCATCTTATAATACATAGATATGGAATGTCAAAACTTATTTCATGTTTATTTTTTTAATCTCTAGTTATATATTTCTGCTCGTTATTATACTAATCTTTGTACAATTATTAAACATAGAGTGTTATTGACGTCACTGGTTTTGTTTGTGAACCTGAACTAAAAGTCGATCGGTTCCCAACTCGGAACTAATCGAAATTGTACGAGTTTTGTTTGAATATGTTAACTTACACGTGGCTCATAATTAAACAGTTTCCGTAAATTTTGCGGCGTATTTTCGTTAAGTACATAATATGGAAATGGGTATAACTTATCCGTTTATAATACGGGCTATGTTTAGAAAATATGACGTATCTTTTCAGTTAAAATAATCTATAGTTCATACCATTACTACTTTAAAATATTAACTGTCTTACTAATACACGTCGTGTAAGCTCTGAATTGTTATAGATTGTTTTGTCACTTTCAATCAATATTGAAACTGTATACCTACTTATGAGTGAAAAAGACAAAACACAGCTTAATCAATTAATCAGAATTTAGGTTGTTTATAAATATATATAATTTCAATAAACTTTAGTAGTCTAATTAATAATTAGATAATTTTGAAATACGTTTAATAAGTGTGATAGAGATCATTTGATATGAATCAACCAATCAGTATAAAAAAATATTCAGATACATTCTTAATTCTATCTTTTAATTATTCGGAAAACGAATTTTTCAACTTAATTGAATTTGTCACCCTACACAATATCAGTATATTTCTTCGTGGTTTCTTACGCCGGTGGCAAATAATATATGAAAAGGATTAAATTTAAAATGTTGCCGATACAATATTTGTACCAAATTTCCTTTTATGAAACAATAAGCGAAGAATTTTTAACCTTCATTGCGATATCCACGTGATACTGTCATTCAATTTTCAACTTTATTGACATACGATAGAGATCATTTTACTTTAAACGTGCTTATAAAGTGCTCTCTGAAGCGTACAAAATATTTTTATAATATTACCACATGTTTCTACAGTAGTGACGCTGGCTTTAGTTCCATATTATATAGCTGTTTCAAATTGCTGGGTTTACCTTTGTATTTCTTTTGTAGTAGAAATAATCAACTTTATAGGATCTTGAACTTTATATGGACAAATCGTTACAAACATGTCGTTAAAATTATTTGGTACTAGAAGCCGCCCGCGACTTTGTCCGCATGTTTTTTCCCCGTGTACCTAAATCTCGATCCCTCGGGAACTCCAGGATAAAAAGTAGCCTATGTGTTATTCTGGGTCTTCAGCTACTTACAATCTACATATCAAATTTTATTGTCATCGATTCAGAAGTATTTGCGTGAAAGAGTAACAAACTTCCATACAATACTCACAAACTTTTACAATAATAATAATATTAGTAGGATAATAGCTCTAATAAATGGGCTCAATCGCCTTTCATCGATGTATATTGTCAAGTCTCGCGTATTTCATAGCACAAAATACATACCCACTTAACATACAGCTGTTTAAATGTACATAATATTATTCCATCAAAAATATCCAGTCAATCTCTTTAACGTTTAATTCCTAAAGGGCACATATCACAATGCAAATATATAATACATACACCTTTTTAGAAATTACATACTCACTTAAAATGTTCTATCATGAACATGACACAAGTAACGCTAGGTTAATGCCTCTACAAAGCCTTATTAGTTTAGGTGACTTTGAAAATATCGATATCCATTCAACCTAAGAATACGTAAAAGGCAATGTTTATATACAAAAACGCATTGAATCAATGTGTTCAATATGAGAGTAAAAAATCGTGTCACTGTGAATAATGTGTACCTACTTACCATATTTGTGTTAAGGTAAATACGGGTATTTACGAGAACATTCATTATGCACAACTGTTTGTATGAGGCTCATTTGATGCATTTAATATTTTTATTTTTATGGAAGAGGTCCTTAAAAACATAACCTATATCCTTTCCCGGAATATTAGAATAATAAATTTCGTTTAATCTTTTTTGAAAGTGTAACAAAGACACGTTTTTGCAGCAGCTTGCAAGAATGGATGTAAATTAATAACTGATTTATATAATATGCCTTAAACACATTGTTATAAGTAATTAAAAAAAAACTAAACTTCGTCCTTATATACCTACTGGTATATTTTTTTGAAATCTGTTACGAAAGACTTAACGATAAAGGTCAACGTACGCACGAAGGAAAATTAATGAGAATAGCCTAAAAATAGATTGATTGATACGAATATATATATATGTATATTTTTTCTTTATTAACCTGTACTGTCCCAATGTTGGGCAAAGGTCTCCCCCAAAATCTTCCACCGGTTTCTGTCATTGGCTATCTCACGCCAATCCTCCAGATAGGTATTTAAGTCATGGCACCAACGTTTTCGTATAACGTAATTTCGTATAATATACATAATATTAATAAAAATATAACTAACTAACAACAATATTTATTACCGACTAGACTTTTCTTAGCATTGGCTTACAAAACACAAACAGAAGCCGTATTCAAATTAGAATAGCAAAAAGTAGTCTATAAATAAAATTATCTAACTTCTTGTGTATTATGCTATTCAATGAGGTATTTTTCTGAAAAAAATAATGACCCCAATGTCTGGTCACTGGTACGCTCAATATAACGTAACTAGGTTTTTATGATTCTAACAAGATTTGTGGTTTAATGATATTTTACTAACACTTAGTTGCATAGAACATTTTTACCAAGATTTTACTAACCAGAATTTTATTTATTTATAGAGATTTTAAATATTTTTACAGATTCCCTTTTCAAAATCCAACCTTTTTTGTATCTGATTTTTCTAACGATTAATAGGTTTATTCGAGGAACAAATTGATATTTTCAACTGACAATGTACAGAGATTTAAATAATGTCAAGTTTATTCATCGATATCGAATTCGAAGTCTATCTCTCTATGTAAAACTTGGTTCCTCATATAAAATAGAGTAGAGTCACAGTCACGCTGAAAAACAAAAAAATAAACTTTTTGTTTAAATGACAGCTTGCTCTGAAAACTATCGCTTGTTTTTGCTCAAATAATATATGTATGAAAAGTTATGTTTAACAATAGAATATTTTGTTTTACACTATTTTATTACACTATTCATCATTCGTATTATATTTCATACACTGAAACTCTCAATAAATAACATCCCACGCAAGTACGTAGTTCAAACACAATAGTCATGTACAATAATTACTACGAACAATATCTGTTTCATTTATCTGGTATTTATCTACATAGATAACTGTCACATCAAGAGCTGTTTTATCTCATGTTATATTTGTCTAATTCTCAGTAAGGTAAACAGAGTAAGATAAAAACATTATCCCTTGTCTTTATGAAGTTTATTAAATTATACCTCTTATTTTTCCAGGTAGTGTAAGAGGCTTCAGAGATACGCTGCAATGCAACCAAGATGGAGACAAACAATATCAAGGCGTAAGTATTTGGAATATTATAAAAGTCTTAGTAAATAAGTAGTGGGATTTTCTACAGTTCGTGCTATCGAGTCGAGTATGACATTTAAAATTGACTGCTAAAATGGTTCCTACAGTGCCCGCTAGAGGCGTTGAACAGATTTTCATACAATAGTTCTTGATAGCTAGCTTTGTCGACTGTCGGTAGTAGTAGAGAATCACGTTACAGTTTTCTACATTTAAGATTATTCAGCATCTCTATGAATCGGCGGATCTGTTAAGCCTTTTAATCTTATATCAAAGTAAAACAACGGTTTTTTATAAAATACCTTTATAAATAAATAAAGTATAAAATCAAGTTTGAAAATAATGATAATCATCTTCTATCATAAATTACATGCCTCTAACATAAATACATTAGCAACTACATCGTTACTGATTAAATTATGAACATAATACAGACGTGGTTAACCCCTATTAATTAGCAACCGTCAAATTATAGACAGCTGTTACAACATTATCCATCAAATCATTAATCAAATTAGCCGATATTTGACAATTAGCTCTGTATCGGGATAAAATGAATGTTACTATGAGGTTATGCTAACAATTTGTGTGATCACAGAGTAGCGCGTAGAGTTTGTTACATTCTGTAAACATTAGCACTGGTCAATATAATTTAAACTAAGCCCTAATAGCTAGTAGCATTCACTGGCGCGGACATTCGTCAGATGGGTTGTGGCATGATAATTTTAAGCTGAGCGTCTACGTGCCGTAAAAACTCGGTCCCGGTTGTTATTAATTAAGATAACTGGCACTAAGCCAGGAAAAAGGCTTTAATAGGCTTGAACAACTTTGACACTATATTGACCACTAACTATACGATGAATGAACTAATGAATGTAATTAAACGTTTGACGTTCCTGCATCAGAAATTTTCGATTAGAATTCAGATGAACGTTCGCATACAGTCCTAATAGAGCTATTAGTGGAATTACTGAGGCATATTCTAACAGACATTGTGTCGAGTTGTGTGTACAATCATGCAAAATATTTGTATTTGATGAATACGTTTGTTAATAGCGATGTTATATCCTTACCCTTGAATTACAATGAACATTACACATCATTAATAGTCACGATAAATGATTAAGTACAACTTGTGTTTTGCAAGAGATTAATTTCTTATCCTTCTGTTTTTCTAACAGTACTTGATTGAAGTATGTAGATTGTCTATGAGCAAGTTATATTAAATTCAAGTGATACTTTAGTTTTTCTTGAATCAACAAAATATCCTGCTAGTATTATAAATGCATAAGTTTGAGGATGAATGTTAATGAGTATGTCTGCATGTTTGTCACTCATTGATGTAGAAACTTCTAAACGGATTTTCATGAAATTTAGTAGTTCATAATCTAGATTAACACACAATAGATTTTTTTACCGCGATAAATATATTTACGCGGACGAAATCGCGAGCAGAAGCCAGTTACACTAATGAATCAAAGACATCGATTCTAGAATATTTTAGTGCACAAAAAGACCAACCGGTTATTTGTCAACATCGCCTAAATATTTTTCTAGAGTTATTTTTTCACGCATATTATTAGTATAAGTAATGACGCATTAAACCTGTCTTATTTACACTGCATACAATGTATAGGTGCTAACGACTTCTGTCACTATGTTTATTACCTTTAGTTAATCTTCACTCTTTTAATTCAAGATGTTCGGAAAATTTTCACAGTCAAACGTGTTAATTACTAAGCTGTTTAAGATATTTAGTTCTAGTTAGAGAGCTTAGGCACGAGTATAGTAAATCGTATTCAAAAAAATCTTATTTGACGTGGCCCCAGGTGAATGCCTTGAGGAACACCTATTATTTGTTGCAGTTTTGACTGCCTTCGCAGTGGTTAAGTAGTTAAGGTCACCATGCCATCGAGAGGTCGTGGGTTCGATTCTCACACGGAACAATTATTTGTGTAATCCACAAACAGTTGTTTTGGGTTTGGTTGTACTTGAATCCAAAATTTGTATGTTTGTAAAATCCCCGAGGTACAAAATTTAAAGTAATAACTAGTGCGGTAGTTGTCTGTTTTAAAAAATAACCATTTTCTACTGTTGACATTAATTATTTAGATTATGATTTTTTTCTATTATATATTCTACAAATACTACTACATGAGTCTATTTTCCCCGCTTAGTGTTCCTAATTCCCCAGCGGTATGTCCTGGGCATCATGGGTCTGCTGGCCGTCTGCAACGCTTACACGATGCGTGTGTGCCTCAATCTGGCCGTCACACAGATGGTCAACAATACAAAGACGGAAGATACACATTATGACCCCAACGCCTGTCCAGATGATGAATTAATAACCAATGGAACTATTAGTTCTAGACCGGTGAGTACAACAAATATTTTTAAAGTAAATTTTGTGTTTGACGTTTTCCTGTTCAGTAAGTCTTATGAACAGGAAAATGTCAGACGAAAATACATCAAAAGTATACTACTAGATAAAAATATTTCAAGGGCTAAAATTAAATATGTTGATGAGGATAATATGGTTGAAATTGTTCTAAACCTTTGAAACTAGGAGCGTATTGCGACACAACGTACTCTAGTCACTCAACATTGTAATATTTATATTATTATCTCCACTGTCAACTTTCAATCAATTTCTCAACACTTGAAATCTTGAGATAGATGTCGAGGACCTGTTGATCTGATAATACATACTCATCGTTATGTTTCATCAACAATATGTGCAACGTGCTGTTAAGAATATCGAGTCCTAGATAAGTGTTTTATGTAGCACGTGCCATTGTCACTGAGACGATGTACACGAGGCTTAATGTCATGATTAAAACTTTAAATATAATCTAATAAGTGTCAGATCTTCTCCAGACTGATACTAACATAAAGACTAGAGTCAAATTTTACAGCTTGTGAATAAGTATCGAGATAGCCTATCTAATAAATAAGATTATGGCAAATGTATAAAAACTACTGTCAAGATTTCATCTTATATAAATATTCTGATACATAATTATAATCAAAGTGTAAAGTAAAGTAAAGTACTTAAATACCAGTTTATAGTGTTTTATAATAATAAATTTTACATATCCAACTTTTAATTCATTTTTGTCACAGTTCTATCCTTGATTAGAGTTTAAAGAAGCGCGATGTTTAAGCAACAATTATACTCAAAATTAAATGTGTGTGATTTTACCAATTGGCATTGTAATGTGATATTTACGTGGATTATTCATATTATCGACAACTACTGTCAAAATATTTGTAATACAGTTGTAATTAGCGTCATTCCTAGAATCGGTTCTACATCAAACATATTATTATTATTATACTTTTATAACAAGTCAGTCACGATATTTTCCAGTAATACTATTTAAACACTATCATGGTTTATCCTCATGATATTATGCAAGTAATTTTATTTGCAAATACATTTGAATTTGTCGACCTATTCTGTTTCAATTCATTGCTCGTTTTGAACTTTTTCAATTCGATTCTGTTTGCCAAGATTAATTTTAAAAGGGTTAAGACCGAGATTCTGCTCACCAAAACTAATTTTAAAAGGGTTAACATCGAGTATTATCTTTCAGTACATAGTAAATGCTGTCATTGAGATCAGATAATATTAAAGGAAAACGTGGAAAATAACTCAATTGTTTTGGGAATAAATACATACTTACATAGATATGAAACTGACACGAGAGATAATAATAATGTTAATCTAATAATAGCACTTCAATAACTTTGAATGCAGAGATCTATATCTGTACTATCTTTATTTTATCCTTAACCCACGTGAAGTGGGGTCGGCTCAAAATGTCTTAACTCAAATACCAGTTTAAAATAAAATTTGAAATTTTAACTTTCCTTTAGAAAATATCTGTACGATGTTTATCAAATTTATATTTGATCGACAGTTCTATCCGAGAACCTATATTAATTTTATTTACAACCACAAAATATTCCCAAAGCTGAGAATTTATAAGGGTCAACAGTCAACATAAAAACGGCATTTCTTTTTCAGTACGCAATTTTCGACTGGTCAGAGTCCACTCAAGGGTTGATACTCAGCGGATTTTACTATGGCTACGCTATAACGCACGTCCCTGGAGGATATTTAGCTGAGAGATATGGAGGAAAGTGGACTTTGGGAATTGGACTTCTAAGTACGGCTATATTTACACTCATGACTCCTGTAGTGGTAAAAGCCGGTGGTGCTACCTGGCTGTTCATACTGCGAGTACTACAAGGAATGGGAGAGGTAGGTTAAAATAGAAAATAATTATGTGTTTATTTATTAATTAATTGTTTTTTTATTGACACGTGTCAATTATGGATGGATCGTGGATTTACGTAAAAGGCAGGTATTAGCACGTGCTAATACCTGCCTTTTACGTAAATCCACATTTGACTACAAGATAGGAATACGATCTTAGAATTTTGAGTATTTTAAAATAAGTCCCGAAACCTATTCAAATCCTTTCTAACACATCCTTTTGTATGTCGAAGACATTCATGCGATTATGATGATTAAAAAACTAAATATTCGACTGACCGCTTCCAACTCCCTCGTCTTTATACTTATAATTTGAGATTTACCGTGCGAAGACAACCGTTGTAATTTTATTGTTTGCAAATGAAGAGATTAGGTAAAACAATGTGGCCAGTTAAGTTCCGCAAAAACATCTTATTTGTACATCATTTTAATTAGGCGTGAATGTAAACAATGACCGCTATGACGTCATTCCAACCAACGATGTATTACTTGAAGCAATAATTCAAATTTACTACTACTATTATGTTCAGTGAATAAATAAATAATAGGCAATACATTATGGTGATGGATGAACCGCTCGATGCAAAAGAAAAGCTAATATAGAAGAAACTGAATAAGATAGAATGTTAACATCTGACATTGACATTTTCTGCAGGATTAATTTCTCGTAGAAAATGTATAGTGATTAATGGTAGTAGCAAATCAAATACAAATAAACGGAGTCGACATGCAGCTTTGACAGCTACAGCCGTTTCTATTAAATTTAGTATCGTTGATTAGATTCCTACGACAACCAAATATTGTTTTAATATGAATTGAAACTTCTAAATTGTATTATAGGACGGATTTTAAGATTTCTGTTTAACAGATAAATTAATTACTGCGTCAATGACTGCAGAAAACCAGAAAGCACTTAGTCGTACATAATTGATGCAAGTCTTCGTCATAATTATTACAATGGAATTATAATTCAATGACGAGTAAAAGATCAGTGAGTTTCGTGCAAAGACACAGCCTTGTTGTATCGTTGCGGCCTTTAGGGCTCCTCTCACAAACAAGCCAAGGTTTCTGCTGCATTTCTCGTTTAATTAGCTCCACAATTCCTATTGAAAAGTGATCGGTACAATGGAAGTAATGGAAATACTTCTTTTGTTATGAACTTAATATTATAAACACAATGGTTTCTCTGATCTTTATTGGAGTGGAAGTAATGCTATTAATAATACGCATAGTTGTTGCAGCATTTTGTACTTGTAAACATTCTTCGATGTTTTCTGCTCCATTTTCTTTTGCTATATAAGAAGTGCTTTGTATCTCTTTATTAATTCATTGACCTAATTTACCAGATTCCTTATTTTTAAACAAACATGAATGCAAACAAAAAATCTTTATAAAATCATCCAACTACAGAAAAATCACACTACCTAAAATTTTAAATCGTGCAAACGCCTTACTTAAATCCACATATAAAAATAAACCATATTTTTTCTTTTTCAGGGTCCTACAATGCCAGCACTTATGATAGTGTTAGCCCGATGGGTACCGCCTCACGAGCGGTCTAGACAAGGTGCCTTAGTATTCGGTGGGGCTCAAATAGGAAACATTTTCGGTTCCTTCATGTCTGGCTTCCTTATGGCCGGTGATGGAGACTGGGCTAACGTGTTCTACTTCTTTGGATGTTTCGGCATACTGTGGTTCTTGGCTTGGGTAAGTGTTTATTATTATTTTTATATTTATTTTAGTTAGTTAAACTATTTGAAGAAATCAGAAAGAATTATCTTTTTTATTTATTCTTCTGGCAATACTATATGACATGATTGAGAATGCGGTAGTTTGCACGCATTTATAAGTAGGTACTTAATACATTATTTTACATAATATTTTAAAATAGTTAGCTCATGTCAGCTTAAAAATACTTGAATTGACATAACATTACGTTTCTGCGTATTGGATAAATTATTATGTAAATTACTAAATCTACTTATGAAGCAGTGCCTTTAATTTTTTCTGAAATCCAAATACTTACCTTATTTTAGTGTCTTTTTTATATTATCAATTGATTATAATAATATAAAAAATACGCATAATTATTTCTAAACCAATTGAAGTAATAGTAAATATTTTATATTCAAACTCAATTTAGGTAATAAATGAGGGTAAATACACAAATATTCCTACTAACGCAACCAGAAAAAAAAATCAAAGCAACAAAATTGTAAAGTCCTAACTCCTACTAAGAACTTAATGATCAATGCAAGACTAGTTTTCAAATCATGTACTAAGAGTGAAGGTAATCGAGTGCACTTTCGACATAGTTCAACGCAAATCACTTTATAACTGGAACGATAAAACACCTCACTGGTTTTCAAAGCATATTAGTTCATTTGAAGCCTATAAAATGTTTTATTTTAAGTTATTTTGAATTAACGTATAAAATATTAACAAGTTCATAAAATTCTAAATGTTATACATGTATTTACTTAGATTATTGCTATTAGGGCATAGAACTTCATCATAAGTATCAATATTAACCGTTGACCTACTCAAATGAAACACGAATTTAGGGTCAAATAAGTATCATAAGTTCGTAAATATTTTTTTTATTTGAATGATTTTTTAGATATCACACCAACAAATAAAAAAGATTAAAGCTTTATAGTTCGACTTCGCTCTATAGTTTAGACTTCGTATTATATAGATTATAAGAAAGAATATTGTGTAGTTCCAAACAAAGTTTCTTTATCAAACAAGTCACAGTCACATATAGGTACTCATCAAATGAAATTTCGTTGGAAATATAACTACTTACTAAAATATTCCTGTGAATTTCCAGAGTATCCTCTGCTACAGTACACCAAACACACATCCATACATTTCGGAGGAAGAGCTCAAGTATCTGAACGAGACTGTTACCAGCGCTGACACCAAGAGTGTTCGAGACCCTGTACCATGGAAGGCGATTGTACGATGTGTGCCTGTATGGGCACTGCTGTTTGCTGCTGTAAGTATCCACTTAAAACAATATATTTCTCGATGATGTAAAGAACTGCAATTAAAAAAATCCTGCTATAATAAAGAAAACGGTGTGCAGACGTTTTAAAAAAGTATTCATTCATATGATTTACGTGTACAGCGACTATCTCCGTTCCAAAATGTAAAAAAAAAATATCAAAATGATGTATTATTCCTATATATTATATACTCCTCGGTTTGTCGATAGTAGTTAGCGATAGAAAATCTTTGTATGTTCTTTATATGTGTTTCAAAGAACCACATTTAGTTTTAAGAATTTTGCTCAATTCGTATTTATCCCAAAACTACTCTAGGGACGTTAAAATTTACTACACAATCGGGTGCCACAAATTCTACGTGAAATATAACCTGGTGTCGGGAACTAATGGCTACCTTGACGTGACCCGGGAGAGTGAGGGTCTGTCCTGGCGGTTACGTGGACAGAGACACATTAAGTTGCGGCTAAATAAGTTATTGGGACATCAGTGGGATGGTCGTAGAGGTTTGGATAGCTCACTTTAAGGTATAGGTTTATTTTAAAGGAAAAATTTAAATGTGAAATATTCTTATCGCTGATTTTATTACTAGGGTTAACTGGTTATTTTCCGGCGGTTACCATTTCGTAATTAAAGTTCGATATTCTTTCAATCGTGTTATTTTCTTTGTGAGACTGAAAATCTACTCCAACGCAGTTGGAAGAAAGGCTTAGTTGATTGTACGTTTTCAAAATCTGTTTTTGAAAGTAACAAAATAACAGCTTAGGGAGCAAACATATTGTGGTCAAAAAGCCTATTAAAATATACCCAAGTACAAAGCAATATTTTGAGGTTATAGCAATAAATTAACGTATAAAACTACAAAGCAATTCATCATAATAAACAAATTACTAAATTGTGGGACCTTGACTATTGACATCACAAAAAGTGTGAGAACTTATTAAGCAGTTACATCAATTACAAACATTACATCACAATAGTGAGCATATTCGCAACTTTCTGCAATAACAATCAACCGACAATTATGGTCATTACATCGTTACAAAATAGAGTGTTTAGATAACTGATGTAAGCTGATTTAATCCTCATAGAACAATTAAGGAAGAATTCTCGATTGTGACGGTACACGCATTCAAGTTCTGAGATCCGTTTCTCAGTTACGTCGCGTCGTAAAGTAATTAAATTCAATAGCAATCATTAGTCTTTTTTAAATTATATTAAGTGGTCCACGTTTTCAAAATGTGTAAGAAAATAGGTCATCCGCCACCTATCTAGCTTATTAGGCCACTTCTTCCTCCCGTACCATAATAGGCACACATTTACTGAATATTAAATATACGAGTTATATTCCTTGGTTTTAGATGAACGATTGTTACCTTTACCTATTGATTGAATATGTTTATAATATTCATCATCTTATAAACTTATCTTAAACGTATCGTATATATAGCTTGCATTAATTGTTTGACCCAACTAACTACAGTCTGCCCGACTAAGGCGAAGCTTACCTTCCCTAACTATCCTATGGCTTCCAAAAATCATTCTTAAATATTGCTAAATTCCAGGTCGGCCACGATTGGGGTTACTACACAATGGTGACAGACCTTCCGAAGTACATGACAGATGTATTGAAGTTCAACATTGCAGCCACCGGTACTCTAACTGCAATTCCTTATCTCGCTATGTGGATCAGCTCCTTCATCTTCGGCTGGGTGTGCGACGTGTGTGTCAAGAGGAAATGGCATACTATCAAGACTGGCAGAATTATTCATACTACTATAGGTAATGGTCGCTTTATTTATGTTTTAAGCCAGAGTTACTCTGGGACAATAATGTCCTACGACCCTGTGACGGGGACATGTCAAGCAACACCGAGCGCGATTCTGCTTTGTATTTTATTGTCCGGCGACATTGCACGACTATTAAAACGTAGCATGCCAGACAAAGTCCAGCAACGTTGCCCATGTCGCAGGGCATTTTATTCCCTGGTGTTTCTGTGGTTTTAGAATTCTTTTGTACAGTTTAACAGCAACGGTGTTTTATACATCCGCAAATCATAAATATATATATATATATATTTTGGTTTGATAAGTCTATAAATCCGCTTAAGTTTCGATTGCGGATATCAAAGATACATATCGAATATTTGTTGGCTATCAGGACCAAACTCATGACAATGCACAGTTAATAGCAAGATAACTATGTTAGTTAGCCTTTGTGACACACACGATACCGTTTATTGCTACGTCATAGCGAGTACGGTTTTCTACTTGAGGCATACAACATTGAACAATCCATTGATCGCATTAGATTGGCAGACTTCACCCACTTTCAAGTCTTTATGAGACAGATCACCTTGTTCCCTATTAAACCACAAATGTAAGTAAAGTGTGCTACTAGTTTGCAATAACTTTAGACTTCAAGGTAACATAGATATAATTATTTGATAACAAGTATTTCAGAATTATAGCAAGACTACTTAATTAAATCACTTATATATAGTAAAGTTTTATGAATATCATCCAAATCCGGTTACAAAATTTATTACAACAGTTCGTGTATTAAGACTCAAATTCCACAAAGATCCACAACACACTGTAACACTATAACCAGCGTTAAAGCCAATACCATTTCACAACTACCACTCCGCCAAACTAAAAATAAATAAATGAAAATCACTTATGTTTCGCACAGATTGTTACTCGTATAAGTGGAAACACTAGTACTACTTGCCTATAAATATCACAAAGACAACTATCTATATTCCAACCCACAACACACAAATGACTTTTACGTGTTCCTCAGAGATTCTTTATAAGTCTTCCACCACGTTTCATATAATACATCGGTGTTATATGTTACAGCTGCTACCGGGCCCGCAATATGTATAATATTGGCATCGTACGCGGGCTGCGATCGACTTGCCGCCGTCGCTTATTTCATCGCGTCTATGGCTCTCATGGGAGGCTTCTACAGTGGAATGAAGGTAATATAGCCATTTTCTGATGAGTAAATTGGGTACTAATGTTGCTTTGAGAATTATGTAAATAAGTAACGATCATGTTTTGAGATACAGTCGACGACAAAGTCGATATTTTGTCATTGATATGCTAAATATTTTTAATGAATACAAGTGGACTGAGATGACTTTCGACGTTGCTTAAAAAATCTAGCTCTACTTAAACAATAAACCGATTTTTAATTTTAATATTCGTTGTAATGCTAAGCTAAGTGCTCATCTAGGCCATGTTTACTGGCAAATTTAGTAGGCCATAAAAGTCGGATATTACTCACTGAATATCGCAACAAAAATAAAAAAAATACACCGGCTGAGCTGAGATTACAAATAAAACAACTATTCATATCGTTTGATGTTATTACTCTTCTCAGAAACTCATTAACGCCACGACGGCATAATTAAATTAGAATAAAAATAATTCTCTAATTAAATTATTCCGGTTGGAAGTTCAGAAGATTGGCACGCAAACTAACTAGACGACTGTACTTTATTACTTCGAAGAAGAAATGTGGCTGGAATTTTGATGACGTGTCCTTTTATAAGGTCACGTAACAAATTGTGTACCTTTGATCCTTTCTGAAGGCGTGAAGTGAGGAACGGGAATTTCTCCTTATTGTGAATGATCTGGAGTAAAATACTCGTCTCTTGAATACCGCGAAGTCACGTAACACTCGCTGTATGAAATATGGGCACGGCAGTTTGTTACAGAAAACGTGCTTTTGCGCTGATCTTGGCTGAAAAGTATATTGAAATAGAACGAATTTTATTATAAAAATATTTCATGTATATTTTATTCTCCTGGGGTTGTAGATTTTTATGAACAAACGAGAATACAGAAATGTAAGAAATATAATTTTCTTAAAGTTTCGTGCAATGAAGTATGATAAAAAATTGACACACTGCACAGTCCATCATATTTTTTACTGATTGCAATTATATAATAACATTCCTTTAGCTATAAGAATTTTGTTCCTAGCTTAAACTATTTGTGATTTTTACACTATGAGTAATAAAGTATGGCTAAATTAATAGGTAGTTTGTGAGCCATCTTCAGTAACTAGTTATTACATAACCACCATTTGGCAGCTAACAAGGCATGTAACATAAATTGTGCGTTTGTAGGTGAATGCGTTGGACTTGGCACCGAACTACGCGGGCTCCTTGACCGCAATGATCAACGGAACCTCCACGATATCTGGCATCATCACGCCTTACTTGATAGGACTACTCACACCTGATGTAAGTATGAGTTTTGTTATACTATACAGACTTACGCCTAAAATAATACGAAAAATTATACTTTCACGAATATTTCTTGTTTTGGATATTAAGCAAAACAATAAAAAATAGCCTTAAAATAGCGTTTTAGAACGTAAGTGATTTTTAATGCAAATAGATAAAGTTTAAGTATTCTTCTCTTTACAAGTAGGCCTATTTGTTTCTAAATATGCTGATTAATTCCCGCTCATGGGCAATCTTCGAATGTTATTTTAATTCTCAATAGAATAGTTTTCCATTGTAAGTAAATACGGTCTTGATTCCAAAATAAATAACCACAGCATCATACTCAACGTCCGTCTACAATAACAACGCAAAAATATAATACAGCTACAACGAGAATATTTTACACCCCAATCAAAATAGCTCCCATTTTTCCGGAATAAAAACATGAGCATTCGACATTATGGAAATTGTGATACATAGTTGTCTCACATCATACAATGTGCGGACAAAAACCTTTGTCGCTTCGTCTATTATACGGGAACTCGACTGATGAGGTTATGAGGGCGAACCCTTAGAATTCAGTTATATGCCTTCGTGAGTTTATTCCCGTTTAGCTTTTCCTTCCATCCCTTTGGTAATATCATTTTTGTATAATACACGCGTTTCTGTGACGACAATTTTTGTCGTAGTTAACCCATCGTTGGTTCTTTTGTTACGTTATTTGGAGACATTTCTATGAATAAATTGGGAATCTTTTGTGCTTTATGTTATCTTTTTAGTTCACAAGTTTATTGTTAACAGAAAAGCAGTATAAGAAAATGGACTTTCTTTTTTAGTTTTGAACGTAAAATGCGTATAAATTTTCAAGTAAATTGTTTGTACAAAGATCAAGGAAATGGTCTTCGTAAAATTGTGTAGTTATTGCTTCTCGGCTTTTGGCTTAGATAAAGTGTAAAAAAATATTGTAGAACCGTAATCAGCTTTCCAAAATATTTTACCTATATTTAAGTCCGACTTCAACTTCTAAATAAACCTCATAGACTTTGGATCTCAATTTTCCAGCCGAAATAATGGTAAAATGATGAAACAAATCGTCTGGAAGTATTTCAAAGACGGCTCGCTCAGTAAAAGTTTGTTCGGAACCGTAATAGGCTTTTATTGATAAAACATTTTCAACTCAGTGTCAAGTTTCGACAAGACGTTGAGTTTGTGGCTTTGTGTGCCAACTTCGAGTTTTTGAACGTTCAATCTTCTTGCTAAAGTTCAAAAGCTATTTATAATTTTGTATCAGTATCTAATGGTTTTTCAAACAGCAATATTAATGCATATTATGTCTTTTTGATATTTATGGCTTCAACAGTTAATAAAGTTGATTTTATGTAGTAATATATTAAGTTACCAGAGGCTCTATAGATAAGGCTCATTTTTATAATAAATGCAAAAAAAATGCTGTGTTAGTTGTCTTGGTCATAAAAATAATCTTTTTCGAGATTATCTGTTATAGTGACTGGACTAATCTTTAAAAATCTACATGCATCATCAATATATTCTAAAAATATGTTTTTTTTTCCAGTCAACATTAGTCCAATGGCGAGTAGCGTTCTGGGTGTGCTTCGCTGTGCTAGTAGGCACGAACGTGGTCTACATATTCTGGGCGGACGGCAAACAGCAATGGTGGGACGATGTCCGGCAATATGGCTACCCAGAAAACTGGAAACACGGCCCATTGAAGATGGCAAACCAAGACAAGGAGAAAAACAAAGCGAAGGAAGCGAAAAATTCAAATAAATAGAGTAATTTTGTTTAAAATGTTGGTTGTGAATGTAAAGTTGTGACGTCAGGATATAACAGATTACCTACTATTTAACGTTGATTGCATTATTCTGTTAGCCTGATGATTAAAGAGTTTGTATAGATAATATAAGTAAATAGCTTACAAGCTATTTTAAGATTCGTTTTGACTAGTCGATTGAAACCGATATTCCATACCAAAATTTCGTAATTATAAATATGTCATGCTACTATTAAAACCTATCAGATTTACCACTAGCCTAATGGGCAGAGAAAATTAGCTTCAATCATTCAAAGTTTCAAAATTAATTATTCAATTTAGCAAATGTCAATGATACGCGATTGCAGAATATATGAATTAGCCAGACAAAATTATTGACTAGTTAGAATAAGTTATCGCAGTGTGATTGAAACACGACTACTAATTTAACTAGTTTAGTCTTACTTAACAAATTAATGTGATTCGTTTTGTATTATTATTTTAATTAATGTATTTTACGAGAGAGTGATGAGCTTCATGTAATGAAATTAAAAAAAAAGTCCTTGTGGAGACAGAACAGGTTGTGAGAATTATTCGTAAAAATGCATTTTAAAGGGATTTTCTGAAGAATGCTTAGGACTACTATATAATAAATGAAATCTCTACAAGCGAGAGAGAGAACTATTATCACAGATATTTTAGTACCTAATCGCTTCTTTTAGGCTTGATTTCCTCTTATGCTGAATCGGTCGCGTACGTCAAATGAGCGCACAGTCCGATACGTCCATAGAAGAAATGTCTCACACACGCCAGCGTCGCTTTGCAGAGTCCCATAGATCATCGTGTATGTATGCGTACGCTTGACCGACGTCAGCGTATAAATAAAGCAAGCCTAAAAAGCGTATAATTAAAGAGAATACTTGATGCAGTCCGAATTATACTATCTTAGAATTAAGCTAAAAGCTAAATAAAATATGATTTTATCAAAGAAATGGTTTTAGCAGAAGTACAATATTAAATATTAAACTTCAGTCAAAAACAAATATTGAGTACATAATATGTTTATTTTAAGTAATATTTTTCTATGTTTCTGAACAAAATTGTTGTTCTTAATATTTATTTAGAAAATTATAACAAAATTGCTGAGCCGATTTCGTAGACGTGCCATCTAATTATCTACGTAGATCATAAAATAACTAAATTTATTTATTTACTTTCTGTACGTTTATCTGTTATATTGAATCGAGGTTATTTATTGTCTTTTTTAATACAATCCCAAGTTATTAACTACTGTTGCGACGTCTCCGTCCGGCAACTTAGTAGAGAGCATAGACATGCATCAATTGTGTGTATTTCCAAAATAAAGTAACACAAGACTGCAGTAGCTCGATTCTCTACCACTATCGACTGCCGACAACCGGCTAGCTATCGAAATTTTGACATTTAGCATGTACTGCCAAAATAGTTCTTACGACGCCCATCTGAGGCGCTGATCAGATTTTCAAACAAAATTTTTCGATGACAGTTCGGTTGCCGGTAGTCGATAGTAATAGAGAATCGAGCTACGGGTCACTGATGTTCTAAAATCTGAATTTGTTATAGGCCAGCCGTAAACCTATTCAAAGGCTCTATACTTAGTTACTAGACTACATTTGTTACTCAGTTAAACATCTTGAAATATATATATCGTGCTTGGACAAAGTACGGAGGTTATTGTGGATTAAAAAAATATTCGTGAGTGCTTTCCTATTTTTTGCCTTTAATATGTTATTGTATTGACAGCTTTCAGTGTCATTATTATAGTGCCTCGTATTAAATTTAAATTGTATACTATTGATGAAGGCAGCGATTGTGATATGTAATAGTTTAGGTATCATATCAACGAGATAGATTACAAATTAATTTAGTGTTATTTTTAAATGTTTAAAATAAAGCGTTAAAATAATAACAATTTGTTTATTTTATTACCCAAGAAGAGAAACCGCTGCGTCGTTTAAAAAAACCTACGCGAAATCGACAATGTTGATTTCCCATTTCAAGCATATATCAAAATTCTTTGAAAGTTGAAGAGTAAAGCTAAAACTTTTGATGCTGTTATTTGGCGAAGCGATACCACACGAGTTCAAAAGTTAAACGCCTGCCAAATTTTTAATAGCCTCACAAGAAAATATTGCTCTTAGATAGTTTTACGGCGCCCTCTCTCGATCTAACATAGATTAAACTGCTATGAGGAATAAACAAGAAGCTTCGTTCAAAAAACCTTACAGTATAAAATTGTATTCATGGTATTATTTAGTAGAAAAAGCCAAAGAAGGTTTTAAAATATTTAAAGCAAATAGCTAATTCGTAGTTTTTGAAAATATTTCCCTTGACGAGTTTAGGTTGAGTATTTTGTGTATATTGTTCTTGATTGAACTTTAGGTGAATTATAATGTGGCAAAATATAGTTGTCACTTGAAATGTTAGTGACACGTTATCTTAACGGATCTTTAAAACCACTATGCAAGTATGAATGATTGGTTGTTAACAATTTATGTTGTAATCGATGTATTTATTAGATGAAGAACTAATTAATAGGAAACTTTGCTATAATGCAAATATATTATGAAAAAGGAGTAATTTCCGAAAACAGAAGCCCCGCCACACAAAATTACCCTAAATAAATATATCACTATCAAACGATACACAAAGCTATTTACTATCAATGAAAACACAGTCGTAAAAAAAGAGATTTATTTTAAGTCCAGGTAAAACTAACATAATACTAATGTTTCTACTGACTAGTAATAGCTACATTGTCTTTTATAATAATGAGATTTTCTTTAAACTGAATCGAGTTTCTTGTCCGAAAGTTTGGTTGTTTCTGGTTGTTCAATCACGTCTTTGGTGAGAGGGCCGTGTTTCCATCCTTCAGGGTATCCAAATTGTCTGACATCATCCCACCACTGTTGTTTGCCGTCTGCCCAGATGTTGTATATCACATTAGTGATTACTAATACTGCAAAGCACACCCAAAATGCTATTCTCCATTGCGCCAGTGTCGACTGAAAAAAATCGTAAGTACTTATTTTAGGATTGACAGATAACGATAAAATCATTTTAATCGTTATAAAAATCTTTATGGTAGCTTTTAATAGCATTGCAGCTGCGGCTTTCAGTATCAATTAAATCTAACTGATTTGATAACATCAAGATTATTTTAGGCGTACATAATTATCTTTGACATAGAACACCAATCCAAAATAAGATTTAGAAACAATATTACTCACATCAGGGGTCAGAGATCCAATAAGGTATGGAGTGATGATACCAGCGAATGTGGATGTAGTATTCACAAGAGACGTAAGTGAACCAGCATAATTAGGAGCCAAGTCCAGTGCGTTTACCTGTAGAGAAATATCAAAGAAATAGTGTTTTAAAAACTAAAAAAATGAGAGGTAGGTACCATCACTATTAAGAATTACTGAAAAAAAATATTTTTATATCTTCAGTAAACAAAAGAAAGCATAAATACTAATTTGCTACCTTCATTCCACCGTAGAAGCCTCCCATAAGTCCCATAGATACTACGAAATAAACCATCGCTTTTGTACGATCGCAACCGGCGTATGACGCTAGGATGATACAGATAGCTGGACCAGTGGCAGCTGAAACCATAATAATACATTAAAATTTAATTTTAAAGGAAAATCTATCATAAAATTTGACCGACAACGACGGTGGCAAAGAACCACTACGTTTAATAAAAAGTAAATAATGAAACTAGCACTAGAATGTTACATATCATCAAAACAAACCATGATCTTTAACTGCTCGAAGAAATTTAAAAGATGCTTACCAATAGTAGTATAAATAATTCTTCCAGTCTTGATAGAGTGCCAGCCTTTTCTGATGCATAGATCACACATGAAGCCGAAGGGGAAGGAACAGAGCCACATGGCGAGGTACGGCAGGGCATTGAGAGTGCCAGTGGTCGCAATGTTAAACTTAAGTACGTCATGAGCGTATTTAGGAAGATCTGTGACCATTGTGTAGTATCCCCAGTCGTGACCAACCTAGAAATAAAAAAATAAAAGTATGATACATGACGTACTAACTATAACTAAATAACGAAAAAAATAAACAATTACAATTAAACAAAAAATATATTTAAATAATTCTACAAGGCGTCGTAGAATTTGTCCTCATCAGTCGACGGCCGGAGACGTGCCCAAAGGACCGGCAGCATTGCCACGTTGGATGGCAATGTTGACGCGTTTGGCTAGAAACTGGACAGCCTTTTAGTCACGAGTAGCCCCGACTAAACATTTCTGAACATTGATGATGAACGAATGATACGAATGATATTGTATTCAGCGATATATAAACCTGCAAAAGCAAGTTGAATAGGGAATACTTACCGAAGCGGCAACTAAGCCCCAAACAGGTGCAGATCTGAGGATTGCCTTCCATGGTACAGGGTCTTTAGCTGACTGTACCTCAGCTGTGGTGACGTTATTGTTCAAATAAGTTAGCTCCTTATCAGATATGTACGGGTGCGAGTTTGGAAGACTGTAGCAGAAAAGACTCTAAAAAATATAATATAGATAATTAAAGTTTGTGTTGGTGAAAGAATCAGATAATAAAACGAGAAAATATATAATCTATAATCAACAAGAATCAAAAGATAGAATAGCATCTGGTAATAGTTACTTACCCATAGCACAAACCAAAGAATACCAAACCCTCCAAAGAAGTAAAACACATAGGCCCAGTCTCTTCCATCAGCCAGTAAAATACCAGACATGAAGGAACCGAAGATGTTTCCAATTTGCGCTCCGCCAAAGATCAAAGCTCCTTGGAAAGACCGCTCATAAGGCGGTACCCATCTTGCCAACATTATCATCAACGCTGGCATTGTAGGACCCTGTAGAAAATAATGAAACTATTGAACAATTTTCTTTGATTGAAACGTTTCATAGATTTTACACAATTATCCATTGCTGGGGATGCAAATGATACATCGGTGTTTTTGAAGACATCGATGGATTTACCTTGGCTGGTTTGACGTTTCTGTCTGCTTGTAACGGCCGTGGCCTCATGCTGACTATCTCAGCAATCACACGACTCCACATGGACAATCCATTCACTAAATAGGTACACACGGATTAATAATAAGGAATACAAGTATTGATAGGAATAGGAATTTGGCTAAATGATAACGTCTTCAAAATCCATTTTATCACTTTAATAACCCGGTGGAGAGATGGTAGACCGGCAATGCCAAAGAGAGGTCAGATACAGGGTAAAGGTTATACTTTTTGTCATCTGTCCCCTACTCGTTGCATAAGGGAAATGTGTGTTCAGAGGTAACTAAAATGAATAGTCGGAAGTTCAATCTTACCTCTCCCATTCCTTGCAAAATCCGGAGAATAAAAAGCCACGTCGCACCTCCAACTCTGATGACAACAGGCGTCATGAAGGTGAACACGGCAGTACTGAGGAGTCCAACACCAAGAGTCCACTTGCCTCCAAACTTCTCAGCGAGGTAGCCTCCAGGCACTTGCGTCGCAGCGTATCCGTAATAGAAGCCACTGAGAATCAGGCCTTGCGTTTTCTCATCCCAGTCAAAGATTGCATACTGAAAACAATGTCTTAGTAAAATTGGGTCAAAACTTAGTCGTTGAAATACGACTCTTACTATTTTTAGTCACCAAAATTTATTAAAAAAATTTACAAAACAAATATTACGAAGAAATACTAATTACATATCTCAATACATATTTCACTTACCGGTCTTTCAATAACTGTAGTACTATTGCTAAAAAGATCATCGTTGGGACAGGCGTAGGGGTCTAGGGACTCATGTTCCCCGGATTTAGTGCGATTGACCATCTGCATGATAGCGAGATTGAGGCAAACTCGCATCGTGTACGCGTTGCATACGCCGAGGAGACCCATCACACCGAGGATGTAGCGTTGTGGGACTATGCAACCTGTATAAAAAACGACGGTGTTATAGTCCCGCAACTTAGTAGAGAACTTTAGCTTGTACGATGTAGGCTTCAATAATTTTTAAACACGCTACTGTCAGCAATATAAGACTGCGGGTCACTAATGATTCAGAATTTTCTATGCCTCCGCTAGCCACGAACCTCTAAGTTTAACAGCTCTCTACTAAGTTGTTGGACTGGCATATTGCTGAAAAAGTATGTGTGTGGTGGAGTTACCACACCGCAACCGTTGCGGCTCATGGACTTAGTTTCTGTACGCAACTATATTGTAGTCTAGTAATTGTTCTCGTCTATTCATTAGAAGCTAGAGGTTCTCGTAAAGATCTGCTTTAATATTAAAAATGTTTACGTGGAAAATATTTATTCTTTAGAAAATGCTTCTAGAAATTTATTTAATCATCATACCAGACAAAGACAATATAATGAAATACTTACAAGATCGCAGAGCCCTCGTAAATTTGTTGTCATACTTTCGAGGAGTTTCAGTCTTCAGTCCGAGTAACTTGTGCGCTTGCACCTGCGCTTCTTGGTCCTCCATTTTGAAGAAAAATGTTGTCTTGCGTCAATTTTGTTTTGTCTAAAAATACATAGAATGTATCGTAAGTACGCGTGTTCTTAAATGAAATTATGCATGCAATGGGTGTTTAGAATCTGTAGATGTTACATTGGACTGGTTTTAAACCTTTCTCGTATTGAAAAATGTTAGTTTTCTTCAATCTCTTAAAAAATTATGTTTCATTCACTTTGTAAGACTTCAACTTGAGTTTTAGAGACAATCATTTAGCTTCTTATCATGTCATCTGCGTTCATCGGCGTTTTAAATAAAAAATCAGGCGTATTTTTTATTTCAATCTTAGGAAATAAGGTAAATTTTGCTAACGAGCAGATAATGAAAAACAAAAATTCAATAAATGCGGCCGTTTTCTAGCTATGGTAGACTAACATTAAAATTTTGTGCATGAAAATTACGTTGCAATTTACGTTTCAATTTTAATACATGACAGGAACAAATTACTGAATACTGAAATACGCAGGAAACTGTTTAACGACAAAGTAGCAAATTTCTTGACATAAATTGGCAATTTCCAAAACAACTATAAACATTTCGAAACCATACGGAAAAATCTATATGTATACCATACCTATCGTAAGAAATGGGAAAGCCTTATGTGTTTATATAGCACACTAAAGAAAGATATTCATCACATTTTCACATTGAATTACTTTCTAAAACTTGCTAAATAACTTAAACCATACAATAAAATTTACAGATTTTAAGCCAAACTTGATTATGTAGCATACTAAAGAAAAATAATCATCATATTTACACATTGAATTACTTTCTAAAACTTGCTAAATAACTTAAACCATACAATAAAATTTACAGATTTTAAGCCAAACTTGATTATGTAGCATACTAAAGAAAAATAATCATCATATTTACACACCTAATTAATTTCTAAAACTTGCTAAATAACTTAAACAATAAAATAAAATCGACAGATTTTTAGCAAACTTTTATATCACAAGTACATACGCAAAGTTATTTCCAAAAAAGCTTTATCACATCCAGTTACTTCGCCAAATTATTCACTAGGAAATATTATATGTCACAGTCTACATTATATTTTATAACACAACATTCAACAACGGCTGTAGGAACTGTAGTGACTCATTATATGAAAGTTTATCGTATTTATTATTGTATTTATCAGTGGCGATTAAAAGCCTACGAACCATATGGTTCACACCTGCGTATGGAAAATATTGTCACCTAATCAACTACGATCTACTAAAAGGCGAAGAGTATTGTCAGAGGAGATTGATTCGTAGAAATTCGTAGAAAACTTTACAACAATAAGTACAAATTTTATGGAGCCGACAATACAAGGTATCTTTAGTAAGATTTCTATTGGTTTAAATAGCAGTTTATAAAGGAAAGTCAGTAATCTTCCTACTCTACGGTGAACTAGACAAAATGTGAATAAAACCATATATTTAATGGAAATTACAGGGTGAAATAAAATTAAAATGTCTGGTTACCTTCTCCCAGCATTACTACTACCACCTCCTTATATTATCTACCAGTTGCTGAATCATTTTACCACCTATCAGTACAGACGCCTCCGTCGTATTCAGCACCAATTTTTATATAACACTAGCTGACCCGCGCAACTTCGCTTGCGTCACATAAGAGAGAATGGATCAAAATTGTCCCCGTTTTTGTAACATTTTTCACCCGTACTCTGCTCCTATTGGTAGTAGCGTGATGATATATAGCCTATAACCTTCCTCGATAAATGGACTATCTAACACTGAAAGAATTTTTCAAATCGGACCAGTAGTTCCTGAGATTAGCGCGTTCAAACAAACAAACAAACAAACAAACAAACAAACAAACTCTTCAGCTTTATAATATTAGTATAGATGTGTGCGACTCTCGCTCCAGAAGTGCATTCGGTGGTCATATCCAGCTCCATCTTATTTGAACCAGTTACAATCCATACACAAAATACATGTTACGTTTGCAAAAAGTAAATAAGAATGTCAAAAGATGTGTTTACATGAATCCGTGAAAGATAGTGTGCAAGGAAAACATATGAGTTTTCCTCAAAGCAATCAAAACTATGCGAAGCGTAAATAGTCTTATAATACTTACGTCAATATCTTACTAATGTACGTATCTCTGTTTCCATTGTTATGGATGGTTAATTCAGTAGCACATTACAGATACAGCACATACATGTGTAATAGATATACGAAGATATGTTTCTCAATTTATAAGGCAGTGAATCTGTAGCGCGGTTCTCTACAGTTGGTTTATCAAGTATCGAATTTTGTATTAATGTACCTACTGCAAAAATTGTTCTTATGGCCCCCGCTAGAGACGCTGATCAAATTTCCATCCATAATCTTTTTAGCTATCCATATCCGAAATAAGCAGGAAATCGCCCCTCGGGGCATGTTACCACATATTCTGATACTGAAATAAATTAAAAATGATAATATACATATGTTTACAGCTTTATAATATTCTTGGTTTTCAATCCATAAAAGGTACGTTCAATGATCCAAACCAATATATCTTAGTTTCGAGCGCAATTTATTAAAGGCTGTAGGAATATTTGTTCCCGGCATGATCAGTACAAACACAAGATTCAGTGAGACAGAGATTCAGTTTGCAAAGTGATATCGCGACAGATTGTGTATTAATCAAACAGGAGATAAAATTGATTAATTCTGTTGTAGCGCCGCTATCACACGGCGCGTATCAACAAGGTCGAGGCGTATGAATGAATTACGATATAGGATGATACTGATTGATACTTCATTGAAGTTGCTTGATATTATCATGTCAAGGATTATTTTACAGACTAGTAGCTTTTACCCGTGACTCTGTTCGTGTTTATACAAAGGCAACATTTTGCTATTTTGTTTTTCCACGATCTAGAAATGGCTCTGCAAAATTAAAATCAGTTCAGCGGTTTTGACTACATAAAACAAAATTTTGAAGAAATTATTTTGAATTGAAATAACACAATTTATATCCATATTAATACATATATAATATTATTTCGTTAAGTACGGGAAATATAAATGCTTTTCTTAAAATTTACTATAGTTAAGTCGGTATTTTGGTACTTCTATCTACACTCTGTTTCATTGAAACTCAAAGAAAAGCCTACAGAATGTTTATATATACATACATATTTGATAACAGTTGGACTACAATTATAAATTCTAAAATACATTTTATCTAAGACAAGTTTCCCCTACACGTATTTTGATATCATTTATTCTTTATCGGTGTGTAATTTTGCCATATTTTTTCCTCTAATTGGAAACTCTTCTAGAACTTCTTTCGTTTTTACGGTCACTAAACCCAAACAACAAGTAATCTAGTGTATTTGTTCTGCAAAAGGTGTAAAGAAACTTAAAAAGTCTTCTATATATAAAATTTAAAATAATTCTAAAAAATATTTTTAGTTTTCGAAATACTTTTAAGGAGACTTTGTTACTAAATCTGGGGACACGGAAGTGCCCCCGCAAGTCGAGCAAAAAAAAGCGGCACGGCCGTAACATCCTTTTCTCGAAGCAATTCGGGCTATTTTTGACACCCCTATAATTTCGTTGTGGATAAAACAAGAAGCCTGGATTTTTAGCAACTAATCAGTCATTGTATAAACACGGTATATTTAAAATTTCAGTCAATTTGAACCAGTAGTTTAAGAATGACAACTTGTTAAAATTTTGAATTTTGTCACTCACTGATTCACTGACTCACTGACTCACTGACTCACTGACTCACTGACTCACTGACTCACCGATCATCAAAAGTCTAAGGTACTTCTAGCAGACTTAGAAGCTTAAAATTTAGAATACAAATAGGGTTTAGTGCCTTATTCATGGGAAAAATTAAATATTTTCTAATTTCGGTCCAGTTTTCTAAATACACCAACTGCAATAATAACTTTGTAATCTCATATAAATGTATAAGATTACAAGGTTACACTTGCAGTTCATGAATTATTATTACTGTAGAAAATAAAATAAATAGGTGTAAATAGGTACCTACTATATAAGGCATAACGGGAGGGGGTATAGGGTGGGTAAGGGTGTTTAGTCCATGAAACTGAACAACATTCCCATAGGAAAATATGTTGAATTATGCAAAAATAACGTCTTTCCATACAATTGGACTTATGTTCGCTCTACAAAAAGAAGTGAGATCCCATCAAAAACATTCTGTAAAAACCTCAAGTCTCGCCGTAAAAATTTGTGAGATCTTTATAATATCAAGTCGATTAATCTATTTAGTATCTACTTAAAGGACCTTCTGTCTTAAGTTATTACGTATGTTAATATCATGCCAATTTAAAAAAAATACCTTTAAAACAAATAGATCGACTTGGTCATCGCAAGAACACCAATTCGCCATTAACATTTCAGGAGCATTAACTTTTCGTCGTGCTGTGTAGTGTGGTACATACTAATAATCAAATCATGCGATGGCCAGGTCGGTCTATTTGTTTTAAAGGTATTTTTTTTTAATTGGCATGATATTAACATACGTAATAACTTAAGACAGAAGGTCCTTTAAGTAGAGACTAAATAGATTAATCGACTTGATATTATAAAGATCTCACAATTTTTTACGGCGAGACTTGAGGTTTTTACAGAATGTTTTTGATGGGATTCATATTTATTTTATTCATAAATGTTGTAAAGATCTAGTAATTTAAGGAGCACTTATGCCGTGTGATTCGTGTTTATGTGCCAGCAATAAAACAGCCCTAGATTAGGTTTTCCGTGCCAAGTATCTAGCAGCATAAGTCAACAAGGATGATAATTGTATCTTTAAGGTTTTTTTTTTTAAATATCCTCCATGATATTCGAAAGTGGGATTTCAAAATTCTCAATTTCGATACTTGATAAATGTTTACCGAAAAATGTAACAATGCCCTTCTTGTTACCTTTTTCGGAAAATATCGTATCAATAAAATATCATTACGTATGTATGTATGTATTTATTTATATGTAACATTTATTTTACACCCATTTAGGGCGTAAAATAACAAACTTAATGTTAAATAAAACGATCGCTATTAAATTCCACATTACATAAACAAATAAATTAAAACGTAACAAACTCCTGTCAAATGCAGAATTACACTGCAATTCTTGAATCTTTTGTCAGAAGAACTTCGAGGCCTTGCAATTTGATAGTATACTGAAATCAATGCGATTAATTGCTCGTCATTTTGGTCCAAAATAATGTAATCACAAGCTGACTATAAAAGCATGATTGCTAATTCCCGTTTACTATAAGATAATTGTCAGCACATACAGAAGATACTATCATCCTTGCCTTGAGTCATCATCATCAACAATAAAATCAAATTGTTACATTACAAGTCCCTTAGTACAGTTGCGTAATTCATTTCAATCGAGTTCCTCAGTTTTATTACAATGACGTCAAGTTTGTGTTTGTAATTAATATGTTTCGAGAAGACAGGCAGTATCTGTCGCGACAAAGCTGATTTGAAAACGGATGTGATAATTTAATGTTGTAGTGATAATTGTAAATATTTATTTGTGTATTTATTGTTAATTTTCCTATTTAGATAAGATATTAATCTCACCAAAATATTAGGTCGGGGAAAAAGTCTTGTCACATTATAGTATGTATGAACTTATTAAGGCTAATTCAATATTCAGTAACGAATATTGCTACACAGTTATTCGTAGGTACCTACTTTATAGTTTTAGAGTTTAAAATGTTTTATGAATATTATGTTCCTTCCTCAAAAGATAGATGAGTCGAGAAATACCTATTAATCTATTCCATATCATCAATTTGTAGTCTCATACATTGGTTCCTGAATTTCTGAAACTGTTAATTTTTTGTCATTGTAACCGCTTTTTCATACAATTGTAAGCAGGTACTTAATAAACATCATTATCGTATTAAACAGTACATTAGAACACACCCATTCAATCGATCTTACACTTTAATTGTTACAATTCACTCACATAGTGGTGCCAGAGGGAATTTGCATAATTTACTATCGACAAGGCTAAGTGCTCACTTACTATTCCGCGCACACGACTCTACTTGACTCGAAGGAACATAGAATACATGATTCACAATTTAAATTCGCGATTAGATAACTTGTTACTAAAATATCTATTAAGCGACAACCTTAGAATGGATACTATGTATTCCATTAATACTTTAAATAAGAGCGAGACTTCCGATATAAAAGTCTTAGATAGAAAGAGAGAGAAACAAAGTGCGGGAAGCAGGGTTGTTGTTTTCTATGTTTGTAGCGTAACACTCAAAATTCAACCGTTACAACAGTCGTAGCAATGAATGATCATAAATTATAATTTGCAAAGGGCAACAGAATTTATGAATAAAATTATGGTACGTTCTGTACTCTAATGAAACTTTATTGCTCTTTCTTTAATCCAATTGACAATGTATAATCTGAAAAATATTATCTTGTATAGCTAACTTTATAGGGCAGCTAGGTACATTAGATTTTGTCACACGAGATTCTTATCTACCTGTTAACATTTTGCAATAGATACATTAAATCAAATCTTTGTCGGTTATGAAAAACTGAATCATTTTAAAGAAATTAATATCAAAGAGCAACGCGTTCTTGCAAGGCTATTAGTAATTTGGTAGGCGTTTAAATGCTTGAAGTACAACTTGCTACTATTACCATACTGGACTTCGTGCTATTTTAGAACAGTACGATTTCTGTACGTTGCAATGTTCTTACTTGTTTAGGTACGTGTGTCTGTTGATACTCACTCATGAATTAAGACAAAATCATCTGAGTGCCTCTATGGTCTAGGATATAGTGATTACGTTTGCCGACCACGATCGTTGGAGTTCGAATCTCGAGTGGGACAGAAGACTTTAGCGGAGTAATTGAGATGATTTTTCTGGTATAATAGAATATTCCTCAATAGTAACCTGGTGTTTGGTGATAGTACATGACAATTGGATCCCCTATATAACATAGGACTTATATTGTATCTCGTGAAATGAGGGTTATTTCATAAACATACTGCTAACAATTTTGAGTATGACGAGTGAGTGTATGTATATAAATTAATTTCTTCCCTAAATATATATTATTAAGGGCAATTCAAATACGCTTATTGTAATAAACAAAATTATTATCATGTCATCAATCTTATGTTTTGCTTGATTAATATCTATTGAAGACAGCAGTTGGCCTTTAAACTGATTAGATATTAGTATTTTGATTGTATGCAGTGTTAGATGGCGCATCGATATTCTTATAATTTTGACGCTTGTTTACCTGTTTTAGAGTTTTTATCTGTCATAATACCAGACTCTATCAGACGAATCAGTTAGTCGTACAATCATATGAATAATATTATAATAATACTAGCAGCCTGCTCCGGCTTTGCTCAGATTACACCTATAGCTTAACTTAGCTTAACGTTAATAGATTATACGGGAAAATTGCATTAAAATCCGTTCCATTTACAGTTTATCGCTAACAGACAAACAGACAGACGCGGCAAAGGTCTGTGTTGTGATATGTAGTAATAGTCATTATTTTATCTAAAGATTCCATTTCGTAGAAGTGTTGATGTCTTATTTATTTTCAAGTTACGCTTTCAAACAGATCCACAACAAACCATTTTAAAACTTCATAAATCAGTTTATTTATACTTGTGCTTTTATTATACCTTATTCTAGGCTGAGTAATAATTTTATTTTATTACGCCCAAAAATGGCATAAAATACAAGTTTTTAACTTCGAACAACTAAGTTAGTACTTTCTATACTAATATTATAAAGCTGAAGAGTTTGTTTGTTTGAAAACGCTAATGTCAGGAACTACTAGTCCGATTTGAAAAACTCTTTCAGTGTTAAATAGCCCATTCATTAAGGAAGGCTATAGGCTACATATTATCATGCTACGACCAGTAGGAGCAGAGTACCAGTAAAAAATGTTACAAAAACGGTGAAAAATTTCCCCAATTCCCTCTACTGAGACGCAAGCGAAGTTGCGCGGGTCAGCTAGTGTACTCGTAATGTTGAAGTTACCGTCGCACGTTGATGTGGCTCGTTAAGTTTGACAAAAACTTGTTTGTTTCCTGCTCAGTACTTATCGCTGTATAAATAGCTAACGTACTCGTAATCCCGGAAGAGTTTAGTAGATATACTTACTTTACGAGCACACAGTATTTGGCAGATTTTGTAAATAGCTGTTAAAATATTTATACATTTTTATTTTACGTTAAGGTATTTTATGTGCCAAAAACCAAATTCAAAATATCCTTTATTTCATTGAAATAGTAATTTATCATAATTTTGCCATGCAGGCTATCATGCCTATTTTACACGAACGTGAAGATAGAGCTGTATATAACTAAGTTTACAATTTACCTTTTGTATTGTTAGTCTTGTGTGGCTATCGCTATATACCCGGCATTGAACTAACTTTGTTTCAAGTTCCTGTTGCGGAAAAAATATGAGCATAGTGTAATAAACAATTAATTTATATGCAGGAAAAGGTGACAAGATTTCAGAATTACATTAAGTGCTTCCCAGATGAATTTCAATACTATATTTGTGTAATGGGACATATTTTATTTCATTAAATCCATCTCATTGCTTTCAGTGTAAACAGTAGTAAAGCAAATGCTACTCTTAGACATAATATTCAAGAAAACTGTAAAATCTTCAATGTATTCGAAGCTGATTCAAATAGAGCATGTAAAACTGTGGGTGGTTTGTTTCTACTTGACTTCGATAACCTATGATACCGTGTGATAAATGTTTCTTATTAATTATCACTAAAGCTGACATGATTCAATCTTGTAATCGTTTAATTAAATCCGCTTTCTGTTACTAAACAACGATGCTATTTATCTCATATATATGTTATGCATTCAAGACTTTACACGAATCTGAGCAAAGTGGTAGATTAGGTTTACAACACTAGATATTTTTAGCAAAGTCGTTGGAAAAAAACTAGTTTTATAATTAATGATTATGCAAGAAATAATCTTTAAAGTACTGTTACTTTAAACGCAGTCTGGCTCCCGCATTAATCCATTTTCTACACAATATGTGAAACAGTTGTACAGTGTCGTAAGTTTTGAGATACAAGTTTCTAAACCTCAAACTTCAGTGATCCTACTTTTGCTGAATAGATTCTTGTGTAAATACGACTGCAGGTCGGAAATGTCAAAGGTTAGCTCTCCTCTAATAAACTTAAAAGGACACGCTACTCTCTTCCAAAAATTTAAGAGACAGTATTTGAATAAATTTAATTTTATTTCAAACTTACATTTCGAAATTATGCTTAGATTTCAAATTACGCTATCTTTATGACTTCGTAATGAATTGACAGCAAGATAATAACAGCTGGCATTAATATCTATGCGCAAAATCAGTTAATCCTTTATTATCATCATTAGTGTTGATGACAGGTGATATAATCCTCGTATATAAAACACTAGCTGACCCGCGCAACTTCGCTTGCGTCACCGAAGAGAATGGGTTAAAATTTTCCCCGTTTTTGTAACATTTTTCGTTGCTACTCCGCTCCTAATGACCGTAGCGTGATGTTATATAGCCTAAAGCCTTCCTTGATAAATGGGTTATCTAACACTGAAAGAATTTTTCAAATCAGACCAGTAGTTCCTGAGATTAGCGCGTTCAAACAAACAAACTCTTCAGCTTTATAATATTAGTATAGATAATCTCAAAAACTCTGTCGTAATTCTAACCGGTTTACCAAATTATACCACAAAGCAAGATTGTTCCGAAATGATTCACTTCGTAAAAATAAGTTTGTACCTACTTAAATGATTCGTCAAACGTACAATTCGTTGGTCTCAAGGCCATGTTTGGATTTAAATTCAACTTGTACCTACATTGTCTAATGAGTTTGATTCATGATGTTCTAATTTTAATGAAACGACATCGAATAAGGTTAATGCCGCTGCATATTAACCTACATTGTGATGGGCTTTGAAAGTAGTGCATGCGATGCGACGATGGAAATATTTTCCTGGTTATAATTTACTTCTAGTGCCGGCGTAAGTTTGCATGAATGTATGTATGTTTTTAATTTTACTCAACATCTATTGAACGGACTTTCATGTGCACTAATATCTTTTTTTATGATCTGGATTAGGAATTAAAATAACATATTTTTAACGCAGCCAATTTTTCAAGCAAGTAAACTCAATACAAGTCACAAAACGCAATGTTCTTCAGTTTTTTGCTTCTTAACGTGATCTTACACACGACACATCGTTTACATTATCTACATACTCACACTACTACAAATATGGATCAAAACGAGTTATACAATAAATGCTCCACGTGCTCAAAGTAGTTAAATAAGTAATTATGCATAAAAAATTACGTCATGCCCCGATTTAGTTTAAACAATGAAGATAAGAATTTAAAACATTCGTTTATACAAACTAACCTTCAACTTTGTAAAAAGGTTTAAGGTCACAACATAGTTGGCTCTATCGCAAGAACTAATAATAATTAGAACGAACCTAATACCTACGTCTTAAGGAATACTTGTAGTTAATTAAAAAGTTCAACGTTCCTCTAAAAAGATACGTTAGATTGGTTATCGAAAATAAAATTTATTGCTCCGCTTTTATTGGTCGACGAACCTTATTAGGAAACCAGTTGCTTCGGTCGCTGCCTTATCTCTTGTTACAATATTAGATGTCAAGTCCACGTTGACTTCAATACTTATCTTCAATTGTGATTGCTTTGAAACATACTATATTGGGTATACGAAGCTGGGTTCATGATAACTTTGTTCTCCGTTCAAATGGTAAACGTATCATTGATTTTAGTTTAACACGTTGAGTCTATGTAAACAGGTTTTGCAATCTCTCCTCACTTCCTAAAATAATCCAATTAATTTCAGTTTTAACGGCGTTTTGGAAACCTGTTTTTTGTATGTGATCACACGGAGAGCTGGCTGACTTAGAAGCAACCATTTGCTAGAAAATAATATTCTTATTTGAAGTTTAGCTTCTTACTTTGGCTAGCGTACTTTAAAGTGACATCATAATGTTATGCGTTATATTTTCATTATGAATATAGTTTTATTGCATACAGCTGTTTGTCTCGTATTCCTAATGAGTCCTAGTGGCCTGGATTTACCGTAATGTGGTGAACTCGCAGAAACAATGCCATTAAAACTATTGACGTAGATTCATTAAATGACTTAACACATAGTCACATACCTAAAGAGGAAAAACGTATGTTTTCCTTCGATACTATTTATCTTTTCAGTTACATTCCAATAATAGTTTGTTGTTTACATACACTTTAATTTAAAAAAAAAAATCAGATATCAATTATCGCTATGAATTTTGCTCTTTCATTTTTGGACCTCTACATCATTTTCGCTTCATTCTTACACGTTATCTCCCGAATTCGTTAAACTAAAGAGGCTATACTCGCACGTGTGTTTCAAAACGTGCGATTTAAGTAATAGGTGGTAACAAAGTATCGCGGCATCGGTGACCCTACACAGCAGGTATCGTTGTAAAATTGTTTATAGGATTCAAGGCCGACAACCTCGCGTCGGCCCGCGACTCAAGCGAGTTCAGTTGACAATATTCGCCATGCGCCGGCGTCGAGCACGCGGATCGTAGGCTTCAATCTTGCGCACAATTGATAAATACAATATATACGATAATAATCCGTAAACCGACTCACTGTAGTTCTTACAGCCGTTGTTGAGTGTTGTGTGAATTATGTTAACTGTGATCTATCTGTGAATTAGTTCGTGAATTTATTGGATACGATTTTGCCGTTTCTAATCGAACTTTGCGTAAGTTAACTTTAAGTTTATCGGATATCTGCCGGCTTTTTATTTTAATACTTTTGGGTTTTTTAATATACTAAGTAATACACTTTTAAGTTACATCGTTAGTATTAAGTAATAAAATAGATTTAAATTATTAACTTAAGTTAATAGATGCGATATAGATATAGATCATATTATTATTAGAGATAGAGTTTACGAAATTGCCAATTTATGTAACGGAAATTGGCTGTAATATTTCCATGGAAATGGTTTCCTATGATGGTTGAATAAAATTAAAAATAAAATAATTAACATTATCATTAATGATACTATTTATTTGTCATATGTGTGCTATGTTTTATAAAAACATTTATTACAGAAACGATAACAATTTTAATGTTTTTCAACATCACAATGTTAAATGAAGATAGAACACGTTTTATGTAGTTTTTTTTTTGTAAGTTGTTCATATCGTATTAAATTGGTTTAGTTCAGTAAAAAATATTACAAAGGTAGCAAAGTACGTAAGGTAAAAAACGTAGGGCCTCTTATTGCCTCTAATTACACGGTTTGCGGAATGGTTTAAATGGTTGCTGGCCAACGACTTCTGCGCCTAGTAACGGATTCGATTCGGAGAACACAAGTTACAACTTGGCACAAAGCTATTTGGGGTCACAAGTTGTAAAAAAATATGCTAATGGGTGACCAACAAAAATTGATTTTATAGATTCTCATAAAAAATGACTTTTATGTTGCTAAGTTAGTAAGTACATAATTAATGGCGAAAAATTATAAGCGATTTAAATCAAAATTATACTAATTCAATAATGGTTAACATAGGTTTGTACTATATAAGGAAATCGAAAATCTACAATCAGGTGATTGATAAAATAAATTGTACCTTGTTTCCCGTAATTAAAGTTTATTTTATCTATAACGGAAGTAATTTCAAAATTAACGTTGAACATCGTCTGTAATTAGGGTAACTTTATAAACACCAGCTAAATAAACAATACTTTTAGAATCAGTGTATATTTTTTTATTTTTTAATTACCGTGCTAAAAAAGGTCACAGAAAATGGGCAAATAACCATAAAAAATATTGCTATATTTATGTGGATTTGAGAATCGAACCCACCATCCTTTAGCTTGGCTACCACTCTTATTTTAGTCACACGTGACGTCTAACAAACAAGTAAAGTTTACATAAAGTAGCAGTAAAACACGACATTACAATGTTAATCAATTACAACCTAGTTGGATTGACATACAATGAACATAGCCTCGACTTTTCAGTTAAAGGTCTGGGCCTATGTTACTTTTGTTTCGAATACGGTTCATTTGTTCAGCTAATTAGTATTACAGAGATATATAGAATGTATTAGAAATTATTATTTCCGAATTGTAAAATAATGCGAAAATCAGTAGCGCAAATCTCTATTACTATCGACTACCGACCTATCATCGAGAAATTTTGTATGAAAATTTGATCAGCGCCTCTGACGGGCGTCGTAGAAACTTTTTTGGCACTATATTCTAAATGTCTTAATGTCGATAGCTAGCCGGTTGTCGGTAGTCGATAGTGGTAGAGAATCGAAGTACAGGTGTCTGTCTGACACTGTCATTGTAGTCAGTGTGACTACAATTCTGTTAAATTAAATATGGGAAGGAAATAGAAAACAATTTTCCTGTCCAAATATACGCTAATTCATTACTGTAATCATTCTGATAACAAAAAAGCAATTGTCATTATATGTATTTTGCATATTTATCAGATATTTTATATGATTGTACAAAATATTTTATATAAAATGTAAACATTATTTACTTAAAGTTATCTGTTGACAAAGCGTTAGTCCAGATTAGGTATTTTGATAATAGGCAAACACGATAAGGTACTCCAATATTGCTATCTATTAGATTGGCTAGACAAGATTTTCTGTCATCGTGTTACCACGCCAATAGATATCGATTCATTTAGTTTACGACAAATAAATATAGCAAATTTATATTTTTTTGCATTAATCACGTTGAATTCTGAAGCCCTCAAAGACTGACTGGGAGATATTTTAGTAAATCTATTTAAAAGACATTATACTTTCGCGATAAGATTTTAAACTCTCGCGTGAGTACTTAAATAAATGCTTAAACATTATGCTTGTTTTTAGTTTAAAGTTTTAAACAATGTGATTATATAGTAGCAATTTAAAAAATCGCAACAAAAAGAGATAAAAAACGTAAAAATATCGATTTCCAGCTGTCAAATTAAATTAATATTTTATTATATTTATTACCCATTCTAATATGTTAATACGAACCTATTTTTGACGGACATTAACTAAATATGCACATAGCACAGTCACATAAAACCTGCTATGAATGGATCGCAACACGTTTTTGAATATATTATTTTTTTGTCCAACTAAATGTGTATAATGTGATTCAAATATAAATTAATGTGGGTGTGATTTTACATAGTTACATCCACGTACTAATGTTTTGTCAACGCCACGTTATATACTTGTGCATACTGTGAAATACTTCATTGATGTAAACTAAGTGCAAGTGATTCGCTAGCAAGACATTTTATCAGATATTAGACGCACAGATTCTACGCGCTCATTTAAAAATCTATACTAATATAATAAAGCTGAAGAGTTTGTTTGTTTGTTTGTTTGTTTGTTTGTTTGAACGCGCTAATCTCAGGAACTACTGATCCGATTTGAAAAATTCTTTCAGTGTTAGATAGCCCATTTATTGAGGAAGGCTATATAACATCACGCTACGACCAATAGGAGCGGAGTAGCAACGAGAAATGTTACAAAAACGGGAAAAATTATGACGCATTCTCTCTTATGTGACGCAAGCGAAGTTGCGCGGGTCAGCTAGTATAAAATATTTTGAACGAATATTCGATCAATTGTCGACTTATTAAGTAAGAACAGAGCATAATGCTCTAAAAAGTTAAAGAAAAAATGATACTCCTCTCTTTTCGTTTTCTGTTTGGAAAAGAAAAACGTAAAAAAATGTTTATTTTTTATTTTTTTTTGTTTATTCAGGTGTGTAAAATAATGTCATCTAGAAAAGTAATATTCCTTTAAGTTGTTAGCAGCCTTCAAAAGGTAAAATGAATATATAAAACAATACACTTTTAAGGGAGCTCAGTATCGCAATAAAACAGACGCTACATTTTTCGTATAAACAATCGAACAATACCGTATCATGTCAATTTAGGTCGCGGCAGAAACAAAAGTTAATTATAAATCTGCTTTGTTTTGTGACCTAAATAAATTATGCGGAATAAAACAATCGTTTCAAAATCAAAGTGATTTCATTATTATATTTTATATTATTATTCAAATAAATCACACTACGATACATAGGCAAACCGCAAAATTAATGAACTGGCAATATGTTTAATAGGATATCACTTTAACCGCTGTATTCAATTATATAAATCCAGAATGATATTTTGTTGAAGATAAATATTTTTGACTAGGTGAATACCGCAACTTTGCCCGATAAAAAGCCTATGTCTTTCTAGATGGTAGAATCTATTGCCCTAATTCAATTCGTTTAGGCATACAAAACCATTTTACACTAAAGACATTCGAACAATTAAACATATCGCATTTGTAAATATTATTTTGTAGTATGTAGTAATAGAGACATAAAAACTACTTAGCTATCTATAAGACCTACAAGTTACATGTAAATGAGACGGCAAAAAACTAGATGTTCTTCTTAAGGTATAAACCGATTAAAAAATTCCAACACGATCATTAAACGGCGTTTGATAGCAGCAATTCAAGTTATTTTAACGTCACTTATCAATCGTGTGACAAATTATTTACCTCTTTAAATGTGATAAAAATAAAACCGTCTGATTCTGCATTATTTTTTACAAATAGTATTAGTATGACCTAAGTCCCCAAACCACACTTGGCCGACGTGGTAGACTCATGGCCTAACCCTCCTTCATTACGGGAGGAGACCCGTGCCCGCAAATGGGACGTTAATGGCTTAATTTTCTATTAATATGGCCTTATTTTTCAGACTAAATCAATAAAGAAGAAAGGTTTTGGAGAATAGTTCCAAATTTCTCCGCAAGATGGAGGACCAAGAGGCGCAAGTGCAAGCGCACAAGTTACTTGGACAGAAGACACAAATCCCTCGAAGATACGACAATGGATTCACGAGAGCCCTACGATCATGTAAGTATTATTTTTTATCTATAAGTACAATTGTTTACATTTGTTTTCAGCTGCTATTCACGTGATTTACAGCTGAGTGATAAGGTGACTGTTATTTTTATTGAACGCTAATACCATTGAACTTTGTAGTTTGACTTTAAGTAAAATATAGTTTGGTAACACGTGAGACTCGTAACACGTGAGCTAAATAGATAAAATTATCAACAAGGTTTAAATCTAAGTTAAAAAAGGATTTTTAAGAAATCTTTTAAGATTTGCAAGATACCTTTTATAATATTATGAATAACAACGTTACATGTAATAAAGGACGAGTATATAGCCATATACCAGGCACGCTACTAAACGCCGGGCTACTATAAAAATATATTATATGCCAAACTCGAGAACTGAATCCAAGATCAAAAATAATGTATTAAGAACATTGTGGAATCATACGCATACAAAAAACTGAATTATGAATGAAATGTAATTAATTGCAACGATCAAAGGCTTTAATGAAGATTGAGTAACCAATTGTAAAAAGGAAAAAAGGGGCTTGGCAATGACGTTGCATAATGATGAAACACGTGATACATTTACGCATCAATTTATTGACGTAGGACAGGTCTTTCCCGCCTTTTCATTCATTGGGACATTTTTTACCTATTTTCCTTCAATCGTCATACTGCAAGGACGGAAAAAATGCTTGAACAGTTATACGAGGTCGGTTTACCTTTTGAGGCTGGAACTTTTTACTATTGCCTGTAAATTACTCATTTTACCGACAAGGTAGATTTAGGTTTCATCATAATTGACATAGTTTTGTCGTTTTGCTTAGAACTAGTTTTATTCCAATATAATAATAGCTATGCGTCTTTGGAGGAAAATTTGTTCTCGGTTAAAGAGACAAGTGGCCGAAAGTGGAAACTTATTTATATGTAACCAAGCCATAAGTATCATGTTATTCTGATCGCTTTGACATGTATCGTAAAGACTGAAATATGTTTTAGCATCAATAGAGTCCAACTCAGTAGAAAGCATGCACGGTTTAGCTAAAATAAAATTAAGATTTTTTGTATTTTTAAAATAAAATAGCAGTACCGATAAGTCACTTAAGCACTTCGCATACAAGACTCTTTGCTTTGAGGCACTATAATTTTTTTATGAATTTCAGCTGCATCCCATCTTAACTAACTGCTGTAGTCTTGAGTTATTTGATTCAGAGCTGAATATGGTTATTGTAATATGTTTTTTATTGCACAACTCCCACACGGTCATTTGATTCCAAACTAAGCAGAGCTTGTACTATGGTAACCAAATAACTGATAAACATACTTGTATACTTCTAAATACATACTTATATAGATAAATTGACATCCATATTCCCATGGAAGTAATCGAACCTCGTCATAGTTAAAACCGCACTTCACACATCTGAGGCAAATGTAGCACTTCAAAGCCACACGCAATGAAATCAAATCCGATTATACTAGAATTACGCAATTGATAGGTTTCCACTCTATTCATTGACGGTATATTCAATATTGCAGCGTTTCAAACTAAATGTTGAGATTCAATTTGAAAATCCTATTAATAATAATTATTCCTGCAGTATCCATTATGACTGATATAATATTATTGATTAATGCTCCCCGTACTATATTTTTATCGTCTGCCTATTTGCTGCATTCGGTAGTGCATACTGCTGCCGCGCAGAGGTCTCGGGTTCGTATCCAGGGTCGGACCAAAAAGTATTTTCTGAGTTTTTCTGTTAGGAATTTCTCAGTGATTGCCTAGAGTTAGAAAGTTGAGGTTGTAAACCTTTGTGCTTCGGAGAGCACGTGAAGCCCTCGGTCCTGCACTTAACCTCTCACTTAGGAGAACATTTTGTTTTTCTTGGCTATTCGTCCTACATAGTAATATTATCAGCCTTCCATATACTTTTTTTCTCCGTCATTCAAATCAGACATTTCTTTAGATCTCGCCGCAACACGACATGTTATTTACTAAACTGAGATAATATGATGCTATTTTTACTTTTGATAAGGACTCAAATGTGCACTTTGGTTATCAGTCGAGACTTGAGATCATAATAACAATATTCTTGAAATAACTTTAAGTATTTTTTCAACGGAGAAAAATAATAACATTTCCTGAAAAAATATTGTGTACTATAAAGTATCCTCCAGGATATACTTGCAACAAAAACATTTTTAATTGTATTATTTCAACATACAAAATGAATTAACCTCGTCAATTTGAAAATGAAATTTGTGTTGGTAACATAGCGATATCGAAATTATCAACATCCATTGATACATGAATCACATATGGTCTAATAAACAGAGGCAGTGATAGAAACGTTTGAAATACGAGCAATTCATAGATACTCTGGTTTCGCAATTATAAGTACTTTGGTTCAATGAACACAGGGCTCAATGTAACGCCCATACAGTAATAAACAGTATCATTCATTTAAATGTAATTTCAAAGACAAATCTCGGTTTTCATTAAAATATAATACGTCGGTAGAGACACTTGCAAATTATATGAAAGGATATTTAAGAAATCTTCAGTAACGCCTTGTAAAATGCCAAAAATTTTTGTAGAGATATATTCTTCGTGACTTAGCTGAACCGTTTTGATTGGTAACTTCGCTTTTTAAATTCTATCATGCTCTTAAATTTGACTCTAACTTTTCTAAAAAAAAAACAGATTAAATTATTTAACTGCACGTTTGGCGCAGTGGTTTAAGCGGTCACCTCGCCGCAACAACCGTAGCGCCGCGTGTGGTGGGTTCGAATCCTACCCGGGACAAATCTTTGTGTGATGAGCACGAGTATTTGTTCTGAGCCTGGTTGTCAATTTATCTATATAAGTATATATTTAGAAGTATATAAGTATGTTTATCAGTTATTTGGTTACCATAGTACAAGCTTCAGCTTAGTTTGGAATCAAATGACCGTGTGTGAGTTGTCCAAAAAATATTTATTTATTTATTTATTTATTTATTTATTTGTTTCTTACAAACATGTTTAGAACTACCTGTCAGTAAGGAAGACAAAACACATATGAACTTATTCGCATACATTTTTTTTACAATAAGGCAGAGGCTTTGAATACTCTATATTAAACATATATAGCCTAAAGCCTTCCTCAATAAATAGGCTATCTAACACTGTAAGATTTTTTCAAATTGGATAAGTAGTTCCTGAGATTAGCGCGTTCAAACAAACAAACAAACAAACAAACAGACAGACAATCAAACAAACAAACTCTTCAGCTTTATAATATTAGTATAGATTGCCTATCTGCAAAATCGTGCGTTTTGATCTTTGATCTTAGTCAATGCATATAAACGACCGTTGTCAATTCGAGACCCATAGCGCCGTCGAGACTAGTGCAATATCATCAATCAGGCTCAAAGCTCAAATAGTACGTAACCTGTTTTGAGAAGTAGGTACTAACTTACCGCAGTACAATTACATCACTCTTGCTATTTATAGAAAACCTATTTGCCACAAGACACTCGACTTTGTTTTAGAATGTTGTGTAGGACAAAATTGTTGCTTAAGGATACAATTGAATAATACTAAAATATTTAATCTGTTTAATTGCTGTCCCAATACTGTGCTTGGGTTTCTCCCCGGTGCGAAGGTATAGTTAACTATTTTGAGTTAACGCCATTTTATTAGTCGATTGTGGATTTAACATTCCTTATAGAAGCACACACAGTCCTTGTAAAGTCTTACCTTATTGAAATGGTTGCATCTCAAATCCCACTACAGTCGTATTGCTTAGCCTTTAAAGACATGAACCGACGAAAGTTAGGAGCGTGATACTTGGTGAGTTAAGGTCTTAAGTTCTCCAATGTAGATTGGTGGATTGGTTTAAAGGATAGTAAAAGACAAAAGAGCACGGGGACAGAGACCTAATATATAATTGAAAGTCAACAAAAAAAACCACATTAATTGTGTCGTAGGATATTTTTCAAAATAAATGCGATAAATACGGCCATTTTTATTGGATAATCACATCGGGACAAAAATCGGGTCCACTTCTTTTTGGACAGGTGATAGAAACATCTTGAGTTTTCAGTTCATCTCTATAACAATATTAACTTAAACTTTAAAAACTTATAATATTTAAAAGGGATTCTGGCAATAAAACCCTTGATTTTCGTGCCAAGAAATATACCGACGATGGCAAAATCGTGCAAAAATTTAATCGTGAGAGATAAAACCCACCTGCCACGGCAGCTGTATAAAAACCTGAATATTTGCAAGATATGAGTTTGAAAAAAAACCATATTATTTCAAATTGTCCCACCTTGAGCTAAGTAATGCAATTCAGCTACTACAACGTGTCTAGCGGTACAATATAAGTTGAACTTTGGATGGACGCCAACGTAACGGGTAGTGATGAAATGACAAAATTGTTCTAGCCTTTGAATTCCTTTGTAGGTTAATAAATATTTATATTTTACTATATTTTTACTAGTTTACTAAGTCTCCAACCCGCAGTTGGCAAGCGTGGTGAACTCAAGGCCTAACCCCTTCCTCGTTGCGGGAAGAGACCCTTGCCCAGCAGACGTTGATTTGTATTAAACTCTGCTTTAAGAAGATAAATACAGAGAAACTGATGAAAGGCACTCATATTAATTTTACACAGACATACTTTTATCGACGCGGCACCTTCCATGATCCATCCAGTAATTTTACGTCTGTTAGTTTATTTCTTTATGTCAGTTAAGTGTATGTTTGTGAAATCCATAAATCACAATTCAAGCTAAATACGGAAGATACTTAACTTTTACAAAAACAAAAATATTGTCTCAAAAATAACAAAAATAATATTAAATTCTATGAAAACTTATCATCTTGTTGTTGACTAGTAAACAACAAATACGAACTTCTCACATGAAGCGATAACTGGCAGCTAGAAAAATAAAAACAATAAAGACACAACAATCATAGACTGTAAGTAATAGGTATCATATTACATTATGTGCGTAATTAAGTTTTGTCTAGCGCTTGAACTCGCCAGGTCAACGTCTGACCTTTCATTACTGAATGCACTACATACTATTATCAACAATGCAGTCGGTGCGACGTGAAGGTACGCGAAGAAAATATTCGCAGGTCCAGTTTGAAGAACGACATAAGTCCATTTTGAATTAATTTAGACTTAAGCTAAACGTTTAAGTAAGAAACAACAAAATATAGAACTAAATTTATTTTGTACATTTATACAAAACTTAAAAGTAGATATTATATATTTTTTGCCGTTATCATGTCATCTAGAATTTACTTCAAAACAGAAAAATTATTAACACTTATAATATATGTTCTCAATAAATACTTTCTAATACAAAATGGCCAACAAATATCCTTATTCTGTAAAGCTCGCATTTCAACCTTGTGCATTTCTTCCACAGCACCTTTAAACATAACAATGGCTTTTCTATACAACATAGTTACTTTGTTCCCACTGACTTTCTTGTAGCAAAAGTAACTACCGTGTAATTCTACGACACATAATAGAGTTTCACGTAGAACATTACCTTCGTGAGTAATTTTGTTGCACTAGTTCCGCAAAGTATGGCGCAGGGAAGGTTTCAAAGTATTTTTATTATTTAAGTAAGGTTAATGGACCTGAGACTCTGACTAACTGACACTTTTCACTAATAAGTCCACAAATAATTGTTTCGTGCTGGTTGTGCTTTGTGTCCGTTGTTTGTATGTTTGTAAAAGTCCCCGCAACACAAGAGCAACTCTTAATGCGGGAGTAGTCTTTAAAAACAAAAAAGAAAAAAAAAAAGAATTTGCGCATGTATGGCTCTAATGGTTATCTGAAACGTGTATAATACAGACCTCCAAAGTATAATGAGTCAACTGACATTAGAGTAATAAAAAAATACACGAACATTAATCATGGTTTATTAAGTACGTTTATATAAAAATAACACATAAAATACATACATTTTTAAGGTGACTCAGTATACTTAGATGTACCCCAATCTATTGAGCTTTCTTCTATCCACTGCGGAGGATAGTACTTTGGCTCAGTACGTGCTCACTGCGTCCTTCTAAATGTTATTGAAACCGGCTGTCCCCGTTTTTTTACTAGTGTTTTCAGTATTCGTGCGCTCTTTTAGATCATAAAGTGACATTAGGCAGCCTTAGATTAGCTCTAGCCTAAAAGGTAGTCTTAAAGAACGCATAAAAATGTGTTTCGCATTTCATATAATGTCGTTTTGTCGTTTTTGCATTAAAAAGTAACGAAATTTTTACATAGATCGTGACAAATTCGACATTTAAAATATTTGTAGGATATAAATACGTGTGGTTGACTTTACCTACACAAAACAAAGTATGTCTTGCACATTCTCCAATGTCATCAAGATATCCACAGGTTGTCTCTTGCCAATTGTTTAGACGTCTGTTCCCAGTGGAACAATATTTGCGCGCTAATGTTTGCCGTATGCGCACTATCTGACAGTCAATGACATTGGCACAATTCTGTTATTGCTCACTGTATTGATATTGAGACCATATTCAGTTCATTCGATTATGTGTTTTCAGTCACTACTTAGATATGGGTAGGAACACATTGTAAGACACGAAATATGTTATTAATGTAATTATTGTAAAGTATTCTCTCTCTCTCTCTCTTTCCGAAGATTTAAGGATGTCGTTGTCATTATCTCATGATTTTTTTTTATCACTAATTGTGACGAATAGTAATAATGACTTGGAATTTACTGTTTTTATTTTTGTTCCAAATTATTTCCTTGCGCAAAGAAACTTACACTCAACTAGCTTTTAAACTTAAAAAGTGTAGATAAGTAGCATATTTCTATGCCAATCACTTATACATAAAAGTCATTGTTCATACAAATATGAATATTATTCATTCATACGAGCTGTTTGCAATTTTGTTCGTCTATGTAACGGTACAGTACAAGTGTTGAATTCGGATAAGGGCGTGATAAACGGTATAAAAGTGTACACATTACTTTATATTCTTTGCTCAATGCTAATGAAAAAAGTTTTAAATAACAAGTTACTCTCCAGAAGCAAAACTCTGCAATACATAAAACTTATTAAAACAAGATATTTTTGTTTTTAGGGTTCCGAGTTAAGAATACACGAAAGAGTAATTTTCTATTGAAGTAATTTTTGATCAAGCAAAAAATAATTTCTTGCCTGCGGCTGTAAAGCACATTTCTTTTTCGTTTCCTTTAAACTGTCTTCTTGTGCTTCAAAAAAAGCTATTATTTTTTAATGTTATATGAAATTACGATTTCAAATTTGTATCAAAATAGGAATGGGCATTTTGTTAACTATATGTACGAAAAAATTATCAAGTGACGGAACTCTGCTGGTTTATTGAAATTTTTATACAAATCTACGAAGAAAATTATGCACTTTTAAAATGGTGTAGTGATTGCTTAGATGTAAATATATGCCAGTTTCTTTTTTCAAATTAATTATTAGTCGTTTCAGAAATAAATGATTATTTTTTTATCGTATTTCGAAGTGAAAAATCAACACAATTTACGGGGATCGCACTCCCGTAAATTACAAAGGGTTTCCGGTCCCCAAAGATCAGCATTGTTCCATGATATAAATTAGCCATCTTAAATTGTTTTCCAACTCACTGACTATGTCTTTCCCAAAGTTGAAATCGGTTTTGCACTTTTGCCGTCTAGGGGAATCAGACTAAATCTAAATTGTAATTTGATATAGGTATAGAAAATTGCACAGCCTTTCAGGGACCAGAAGATTCGCATGAATTGTTTTATAAAAATCGAAACATATTTTTTAACAGTTCCTGCACTATAAATGTTCCTGTCTTATAAATGTATGACAGAAACATCAATCTAAATTGCAGCTTATTTCGTTACTTTGCATTTCATTCATGTTAGACTTGGTCCGCATAGGAATAGAAACACAGTAACGCAATATACGCAAGCGATTTAGCTTGAAAATGGTCTACAATTCGGTTTAGCCCTATACTACTGAACATGACCGCTTTTACAGCATTGTACACGTAAGTAAGCACTAGTGCGACAGACTAAACGAGGCATAGACTGAACGATCCTCATTTGGCTCAAAATGTGGGTATAGTTTTAATCCGAAAACCAAACAGAAAATGCGTAACGTGCCGTCACAGAACGTTGAACTAAGCGCTTAAACGTTCTCAGTGGACTATGTAGTCCGACAACTTAGTACAGAGCTTTATCAGCCACAATTTATCCCGATAATTCTACTAATATTTTAAATGCGAAAGTTTGTGAGAATGTATGTATTGTTACTCTTTCACGAAAATACTACTGAACCGATAAGGATGAAATTGGTATATAGGTAGTTGAAGACCCAAAATAACACATACGCTACTTTTTATCCCGGAGTTTCCGAGGGAACTGGATTTACACGGGAAGTGTTTCCACGCGGACAAAGTCGCGGGCTGCCTGTAGTGATCAATAATGCTGTGTATTTCTCAATAAACTACCTGTACCAAACTGTCTGCGGGTACTGATGAGCTAAATCCTGGAGTTTGTTTACCTTTGCTAGCCGTGAACCTTGCATGCCTACTAGGTCACCTACTATAACTTCAATAAAAACAAAACTTCACACAAAAAAGTCGATTGATTCTTATCACGACTTTACTTATTTTCAAGCTTTGTTTGAATTAAATTTGTATTTTCTAAACCTACTAATATTCGCGAAACCAAAAATCGTAAATTGTAACGATACTCCGGATCAACGAACCATAGTTGGCCTGCGGGCTTTTTAATAAGTTGCTGAACCATAGGATCGATTCTCAATAGAAAGTAAAGGGCTTTAATCTGCTAGTGGGCGTAATGTTTGGAAACTTGTGACTGACTTGAGTCCGACCTCGGTTTTATGCATACATAAATGTAGTGTATTGTCGACTAATGTTCCTTATTTGGTTATAATTACATGAGCCGTTTAATAGACTGGGAAAGAATACGAAAAGCATATAAAATTGTGACTCGTTAGTCATGCGTTTAGGAAATCGTTTGTGGGATAAAATCTGGGGGCACGGAAGTGCCCCCGCAAGTCGAGCAAAAAAAAAAGCGGCACGGCCGTAACATCCTTTTCTCGAAGCAATTCGGGCTATTTTTGACACCCCTATAATTTCGTTATGGATAAAACAAGAAGCCTGGATTTTCAGCAACTAATTAGTCATTGTATAAACACAGTATATTTAAAATTTCAGTCAATTTGAACCAGTAGTTTAAGAATGACAACTTGTTAAAATTTTGAATTTTGTCACTCACTGATTCACTGACTCACTGACTCACCGATCATCAAAAGTCTAAGGTACTTCTAGCAGACTTAGAAGCTTAAAATTTAGAATACAAATAGGGTTTAGTGTCTTAATCATGGGAAAAATGTAATACTTTCTAATTTCGGTCCAGTTTTCTAAATACACCAACTGCAACAATAACTTTGTAATCCCATATAAATGTATAATATTACAAGGTTACATTTGCAGTTAATGAATTATTATTACTGTAGAAAATAAAATAAATAGGTGTAAATAGGTACCTACTATATGAGGCATAACGGGAGGGGGTATAGGGTGGTTAAGGGTGTTTAGCCCATGAAACTGAACAACATTCCCATAGGAAAATATGTTGAATTATGAAAAAAAAAACGTCTTTCCATACATATTGGACTTATGTTCGCTCTACAAAAAGAAGTGAGATGCCATCAAAAACATTCTGTAAAAACCTCAAGTCTCGCCGTAAAAAGTTGTGAGATCTATATAATACCAAGTCGATTAATCTATTTAGTCTCTACTTAAAGGACCTTCTGTCTTAAGTTATTACGTATGTTATTATAATGCCAATTAAAAAAAATACCTTTAAAACAAATAGATCGACTTGGTCATCGCAAGAAAACACAAATTCGCCATTAACATTTCAGGAGCATTAACTTCTCGTCGTGCTGATTAGTGTGATACAGACTAATAATTAAATCATGCGATGGCCAGGTCTATTTGTTTTAAAGGTATTTTTTTTAATTGGCATGATAATAACATACGTAATAACTTAAGACAGAAGGTCCTTTAAGTAGAGACTAAATAGATTAATCGACTTGGTATTATATAGATCTCACAACTTTTTACGGCGAGACTTGAGGTTTTTACAGAATGTTTTTGATGGCATATAGAGTTATTCCGTATAACTCTTTGAATTTTATTGGAATTCTTCTTTATCGAAGATTATTCAGTTCTTTTTAGTCTAGTAACACTTGTTTTCATCTTTTTAACATATTGTTGAAGTGCTTTCCGCATGGAATCATGTTTCGCAATTTCAGGGTTTTTATTTCGTTTTGAAGAAAGCTCAGTTATATTTCGATTGTTAAGCATTTTTATGTTAACGTTTAATATTAGTTTCTTACTCACTACCTATACATACAAATATAACAAATATAGTAGCAGCATTGTACAAAAGTAGGCTTTGCTGGCAACGTTAGAAGTAGGTACAAGTAATTTTAAACTTGCGCTTTACGTGTCAGTGAACAACCGCAGAAAGCGAGGCCAGGTATTCATTACACTTTCTAAGACATGAGAAATGTTCTTGTAGGTACTTAGTATCAGAATACTTGTTTTATAACCAAATATTAGAGTCGAACTATGCGTTCTAGACATTTTCTGGATGCATTTTCAGATTTTGTTTACAAGGATATGACGAATAGACATTTGAGTAAGTAAATCCAAAAGGGATTTTGATAAATTTTTAATGAGTGACATTTGTTAGGTAAATAAATTACTTATAAGATGTGTAAGAGAAGTTATTATATCATGCAGAATCTTTTTATTATTTTACTGCATCGTCTCTATTGTGATACGAACATCTAGCTATCAAAGATTTAAAAAATAGCTCTTAGCTAAGCAAGGCGATTAACAAAAGCATTATATGCTATCTGCTCGACAATCTCCATAGCTTGCAAGGAGTCGTAGCATTAACGAAATGCACCCCAACATGCAAGGCATGTGTGCCCGATATACGATGTCTTAGATAAGAAAGAAATACTGTAGTTGTAACACTTGTAACTCCAACTGATTGCACACATTGATAGTCGCTAACTGCTGAATGCAAAGCATTCTGGCAAAACCGGAATTTATATATTTTTACTTTATATAAAATGCTTCTGTAATGAAGATATTAACCTTTGTAAGTTTCATAACAGAGATAAGATTGTACATTGCCAGCGTCAGCCGAATAAAGAAAGATCTTACCGATTAGGTTTTTCATTGTAGGAGCACATACGGCCTAATTGTAAAGCTTCCTAATACTGAGTATCATTATTATTCATTAGGGATATTGTTTTGTATTATTTTTCACATAATTGTCATATACTGGGGCACGTTTGTGGAGTTTTCGTTACAACGGTATGTAGACTCTGCAAAAATCTCATATAAAGTTATCAGTAGCTCGATTCTCTACTACTATCGACTACCGACATCCGACAACCGACCTGTCATCGAGAAATTTTGTATGAAAATCTGATCAGCGCCTCTGACGGATGTCGTAGAAAAAATATTTTGGCAGTACATTCTAAATGTCAAAATTTCGATACCCGACAGTACCGACTGTACAGAATCGCGCTACTGATAATAAAAAATCAAGAATTATCTTTAGTAAATCTACTTCCCTCGAACTAGTTTGATGACAGTTTGCCTATCAAGCCGATCGTCCAGTAAGCACGAGATTAACCCATTTCCTCCAATCAACTCGTATCACGTTCGGGAAATGAGAACGTAAGCACTAAGCACTTGATAGAGATTTTTACTTCTACGACTATATTAAATCCTACTAATACCATTAGGACCAGTTTAACGGCTTATGGTTTAGTGTCTGTTAACTTATCTCATAGATAAAATAACCACAAAATTATAAAAATCACTGTCGAACCATTGGTCAAGCTAACCGTTGCTTATAAATGTAAAAAAGTATCCTATGGTTGTTATCAATGATGTTTTTGTTCCGAGAAAATTATGTTTGTCACATTGCAAGTAAATTATCTCGGATGAGTCAAGGAAAAAGCAAATATAATAACAACAAACATTTCAATATACATTTCTAAGAACAGATAAGTGTTGTTTTTAATTCTTAAGAAGATTTTTTATTGCTAGATTTAAAATGTACAAAATGCGGATTCCGCCGCAGTCCTGAGCTTGTTTGTGATTATGCCGCCGTAATGTATAAGTTTTTTATGTTTTAGGACTATAAATGCATTATTAAAATGAAGTTGTTATTACTTATCCCTTAAAAGCATCTGTCAGCCAAATGAAGCCTATGACAGATCGCAAAGCTTTAGGTAATGGCTCAAATTATTTAATTTCGCACAAGCCCTATCGTCTAAGCGACTAATAAAATTAATATTCAAAGTGCCATTCTCTATAAATTTTCAGTAATGTCTTTTAATACTGTAATTTATCACAATGTCCAGCCATTATGGAAAGTGCAACAGTTTCGTTAAGGACTTTAACCATTTGGCCGAGATTATTACTTTTTAATGGCACTTCAAGCTGTATTTGTAAGAGCCGAAACTTTTCACTGCATACAGTTTGGGTACTTTATTTTCGGCACTGCAGTGTAATGAAATTTTATTTTAAATATTACATTTTGAGAGCGTTAAGTTTGCAAATGCTTAAACACAAATAAATATGCACTTATCGAAGTTTACGTTGAAGTAACTGCAAACAGTTTTAGAATTGTTTTCAAATCACATCATATCAATCCACAGATTTTCATCTAAATTATTGCACTAATGAAACTAAAATAATCTTAGTTGTTAAAATATTTTTATTTTACGTTGATTAATTTCAAAACGTTTTAATACCCTCAAACACTACATAGAAAACATTTTGTTTATCACTTGTCTGTTTCGTATGATAATTTCTAACATCAAAATCTTTTGTTGTCCAGGTTGCGTCATCCCACAACGCTACATCCTCGGTGTGATGGGTCTCCTTGGCGTCTGCAACGCGTACACGATGAGAGTGTGCCTGAACCTCGCTATCACGCAAATGGTGAACCGCACTAAATCCGGTGAAAACGCATATGTTGACCCCTACGCCTGTCCCAGCGATGATATTATTACCAATAGTACTACAGTTATTGAGAGACCGGTAAGTAAAAAAAAAACAAAACCCTTCTATTACTACAAAACAAATTGTTTAAAGCCGTTTTATAGACAACTATCCCTTTTTAAAGCATTGCATTTTCAAAGAAATTGTCGTTCTTTTGCTAGAGTATGAAGATGTTGGATCTTAATAATACGGTATAGATATACGTATTCAAACGGCATAAATAAGGTAAGTGCTAGACTTTTCCCATTACAAATTCTAATAGGCGTTAAGTTCCAAGATGTCACAACAACTTATATTGTCATCGAAATCGGGAAAAGTACTGTGGTTGATCCTTCGTCACGAAAGCACGAACATCTTACAAATATAAATATTTAGGTCACGTTTGCGCAATGAAACTATTGATATAGATAAAACTTATTAGACAAGTCTTACCACTTTTAGATGACCGATAAGTTAAAATTTACATTATCTATACTAATCTATATTAATATTATAAAGCTAAAGAGCTTGTTTGTTTGATTGTTTGTTTGTTTGTTTGAACGCGCTAATCTCAGAAACTACTGGTCCGATTTGAAAAATTATTTCAGTGTTAGATAGCCCATTTATCGAGGAAGGCTATAGGCTATATATCATCACGCTACGACTAAAAGGAGCAGAGTACCAGTAAAAAATGTTACAAAATCGGGGAAAAATCTCACCCATTGTCTCTAATGTGACGCAAGCGAAGTTGCGCAGGTCAGCTAGTTATACCATAAGAAGTAACCTTATGTTAACCGGAGATTCTAGTTGCAATACCGTCTGGCCTCATTCGTGTTGCATATCAGTAATCTTAGCAATATGCATAACATGTATCAGGAACATTAATTAGCCACTTATAATACAGGTATCATACATAAAAGGTCGAGTGTTACTTAGCCTTAGACATAATAATAGCCCTGAAGGTTTAGTAATAAATAAAATTTGAATAATCATGGCAAATGCATGTTGTTTAGCAGAGTTAAAGCCTATGTTTACTTTTAGGGATTTAATGCGTAGCCTTGTTGTTAAGGAATACTATGATATTATTTTGTTCGTCATCATTGTATACATATAAATAGGTATTTATAGTCTATTTCTAAATTTTAACTTGATATAAAATTTCCGTTCCGAATAACCTAATTAGCAGATCCGGGAAATATAGATAAAATAATATTTTTAAATTGTAAATATTTACTAATTTATTACAACGCTAATTTCATAATCGATTAGGTTGACGTAAATTGTTTTATTTTTTTATTTCTGTTAAAAAATCAACAGCAGTTGATTTAAATAACGCTTGAAAGATATTTTTGGCACTTTACCAGTCATTGATCAATGGTTAATATTTTATTTATATCAAGTATAAGTAATACTATCCCACAAGGTAAATTAAAGGGAAACTAACAAATTAGGTCAAAGGAAATCCGGTACTAATGAATGAAAATATGAACTCGCATTAACAAAAGGCCGGAAGGACGGAGTACCGAAAGGCATTATGAAGGTATAATGCGCTTTGCGTTTAGTTCGTTACACAAACTATTAAAGTAATCTGCGGTCATGGTGTGAGTAAATAAGTTGTTGAGCTGAGCCTTTGGTGCTGTTTCAATTGTTGTTAATTAACGTGCAAACATAGAATAGTTTGCTGTATTGAAGTTCGTAAGATAAATACGAAGACATAATTTATTATTTTAGAGTTTTCGTTAGTTCGACTAACTACTACTCTACTACTACTACAGTAGAGATAATTTCCAGTTAAGCTTGCGGAATTAGTAATTTTATTTAATTCCACGTTTATAATTTTTTACTATACCCCTAAGTATCACAAAAAGTAGCCTTTAGCCGGCATTAAGAATAAAAATCGTAAATAAATTACTAAAAGTGTCCTAAACAACGTTTTTACTTAAACTTAAAAATATCATCGGCGTCTTACCTTTTCGAAAAGTTGGCTAGTCAATTCATGTTATTTATCGCCTTCGTACTATTGCTAGCAGCCCAATATCCGTAACAAAGCCAACGAAACAACTCTCCCATTCTCTTCCTTATTTTCAACGGCCATGACACACATTTCCATCCTTATTGGATCCCATGGGAACTCCTAAAGGGTCAACAAAGGCGTCAATCTTCGTTGTGTAATATTTTCAGTAACAACTTGTAATTATCTCTTCTGATGGGAGTCAATGAGTTAAGCTGCCACCCTGTCTAGTGGATAATTATTATGACTATTGACCTCTGCCATTGTTTCCTACTGAAATGTGTTGTCGTGGGACTTTTTGCTACACTATATATGATTATTGGTCTAGCTAGACTGTGTGCTTTATATGGAAGAAGGTATTGTCATAAGAATAGAGGGATAGTTTTACAACTGCTTAGTAAGTGTTGGATTATATATCTGATAGATAAAGTGACTGCAAAGGAATGAAAAATTGCAGATTTCCACTATATTCATTGCGAAATGGTGAAACCTTATTTATTTTATAGTCACGTGTTAAAACTTATGTTTGTAAAATATAATGTTAACATTACAGATATCAATTACAATGTAATGACTTATACTTTTAAAACCACATTGTATCTTGAATACTAGCCTTAAATAAAAACGTTTCAAAAAACAAAAAAAAATACTAATTTGTTTTAATTCAAGATAACTAATATTTATAAATCATGAAGTACAAATTCATCTTTTATTTCGTCTTGAGTTATTTTATTACAAATTTAGCAACATTGAAACTTCTATTAATACAAGTAATTCAAACATATGCACGTGTTTTAACGGCATTAAAACACACTGCATTAGTACACGATGGTATCAACTCGCGAATTTCATTCATACATTCAATTTATAACATAACCACATGCGGTGATGTCACGAACAACTCAATATACATGTCCTTAGTAAAGTCATATTGTACGGACGAATTAGCATTCAATTTACATTTAGCTTTTAAAATAAAGCCTGGTTTCTTTGTATAACTATTTGGTAGCTTATTTGGGAAAATAATAGTTGTTTTTTTTTATAAATTTGTGATTTTAGCAAAGGCTATCTAGACTTATTTACTCATTACTAGCCTTTCGTCCGCGTGAATAGATTTTCCGAGGTAAACAATAGCCTATGTAATATTCTAGGTTATAAACTATCTGCGTATTAAATTGCATTATATTCCGTTCAGTAGATTTTTCGTGAAAGATTTACAAACATACATACATCCATCCTCATAAACTTTCGCATTTACAATATTAGTAGGATAAGTGTGAAACTGGCCTTTAGTACAACATTATGATCCAACACGTATCCTATATTAAGCGTGTCTTGAAATTCCTAGTTTAATATTCCTATGACATGTTTTCACAATCGACACTGTATTGTAATTGTTAAGTATTGATGTTTAGTCTTTTACTTGGCTTGAATAGATTAGTGTATTTTATGAAGACTAACATTTAATCTAAATAAGTAAAGTATAAAATTACATGTCACATGTGTTGATACATTATTTTTGAGGAAGTTTTTTTATTAGTCGTTGTTAGCATTTAACACGACATTACTTTGTCCAGTCCCCGTTCAAGAATGATTTATAAAACACCGGTGAATTGAGACCTTACTTATTTTGTGAAATTGGTTAGAAAAATACAACAAACACATGATTACATCAGCGAAAAATAAAATGATAATATATTCTACAAGTTAATAAATGAGAATCCTATATATCGCTCTCAAACTGCACAATGCATTGTTTCGCACGAGAGCCACCACGCGGAACGAAGTGCATATGCTGTGTCAAGGTAGATAAGCCTATAACCTTCAGAATTGTACCATCTGAGACTGAACTGGGACTTTATAACTACCTACGTCGTCTCCTACCCATCTGTTCTGTGACAAGGTTTAATAAAAATTACACATCAACTATCAACATTCATGTGGGCACAGAAGTTTATTCGTGATACAAATTTAATTAATGTTAAGATAAAAATCTACTTTTTAGAATTAAAAAAACTAATATTCAGGTCTCATCTTTCGGTTACAATCCGCTCTTGGCATATTTTATCTAAACCAAGCAAAAAAAGATCTAATGTTTCGATGCTCGTGACTAAAGGAATAACGCAAGACAGTGCTAGTTTTAAAAAAGTAAAGACGAAATAAACTTCAGGATAATCATAGTAAGTGACAATCATAAAAAGTATGAAACAATGTAGTGTAATGCCGGTAGTGTCTATTTTAGTTCCGACAAGTAGGCACACTATTTATTACACCTCTGCACTGTAAAATAATTGAATATATCAAAGTTAATAAACCAACACACAGTTGTCATCGTAATTGATATGCTCCCAGCGTATACGGGGCTGCATCGACCTCAAATTATGTTAAAACAGCGGAAAAGAATCGTATTAAAAATAGATTAGATTTGCGTAGCCGCTGTGCACTGAGCGAGTAATGAGGATCACGTTCTGGTTGTTAACGTTACATTATCTTCGTACTCTAGGGTATAAAATGTGCCTTAGAAAAATACGACTTGTAAATCGTAGTATTTTTATGTACTTACTATATATTGCGACTATACAAATAGCTTTAAGGACTCGCGTGAAAATGAAGAGAAATGTATTGCATTTCTTATATTTGATAATACTCTACAAAGTGAGTTTTTACCTATAGTATCGGAATAAGTATAAGTTCCTACAAGTCTACATTTTATTCACGGTTACTATACGGTTTTGTCCAAAAAAAGGTTTTTGTTTTCATAATAATATAGTTCCTAAAATGCCAACGATGAGATCTCTTAGTTCCTTTATTTGAATAAATTGCACCACATTATAACACAATTATTTTACGGATAACCTCGTAAATCCCAACCTAACCTCACGTAACGAATTAATCAACACATCACACGTCAAATAGCTCTCTACTTGCAATGTAAAACTTATTCAAATGCATTCTTTTCAGTATGCGACCTTCGATTGGGATGAGAAAACGCAAGGTCTGATTCTAAGTGGTTTCTACTACGGATACGCTGCGACGCAAGTTCCTGGAGGCTATCTCGCTGAGAAGTTTGGAGGAAAATGGACTCTTGGTGTTGGACTCCTCAGTACTGCCGTGTTCACCTTCTTGACGCCGGTCGTCATCAGAGCTGGAGGTGCGACGTGGCTTTTCATTCTTCGAATTTTGCAAGGAATGGGAGAGGTAAGATTATATTTTTGAAGATTCTTTTTGACATCAAGAGTGCACCCACCAAACGCGTTGACATGATATCGAATTATTTTTTATTTTGAAAGCATCACGGGCTGCTGTGGTTTTAAGACAGGCTTCAAAATAAATGCGTAAAATGGTGGCCTTATTATGAAATCCTCTTCTTTAAAGATGCTTATTTTTACCTGATTGATCTGCAAAAGTTTAATACTTCCTTAAATTTTTCTGGATTTGTGATTAGTAGCACATTATAAAAACTGAGCAACATAACCTGCTAATGGCCAAATATACATAAAATACAGGACAGATGCTTCTATTAAGTATTCATAAGTTCAGGTGTTAGACATATTTATGCTGATCGTTTTTTTTTACGTAACGTACTCCCATGAAGCCTAATGCCTCAGTTAGGAGTGGATTTACGTAAAAAATGAGAGAGATTTAACTTACGACCCCTTGATCCGCGGTATAAAAATGAACCTGCCATCTTTCACCTTAGCTTCTTTAGTAGTCTGAGTCTTATTACTTACGACAAGATAATAATATAATTTGCTTATTAATTTTATTTTACGACTGTAACAAGTAACATAATAATATAGCACAAATACAATAAAGACTTACTTCAGCTTAGTTGGTAGATAACCATTTTTTTCCTCAATTACTTACTACAAACAATAAGTCACATTTTTTAACAAATATAGGTGTGTCATACGCAAAAATCCATTGCTGTTCAACTGCTGAGAAAACATCCCTTAATATGAGGGAATCGTTAAGCCTTCAGTTTATCTCACTTTTCTAGTGTTGGTTGGGATCTATTATTGCTAGGGCATAGTCCAGTAATTTACACAGTAGTCATTGTTGTTATCATAGACTGGTAACAAAATTATAGCAATTTATGCGTCATGTTCTGCGAATATACGACATTGACGTCAAGTTTTAATCGCAGAATACTATAATTATGCCAAATAATAATGTAAATAAACTACAATATGGATAGGAAGTGAGTAAACAATATAAATAGCCACTTATTGTTATAAATTGTTCATTTATTGATTTTTTCCTTTATTTTGTATTAACATTGCGCGGATTATTTAATCTATGTTTTGAAACTTGCCGCTGGCCTTACGTGACTTTTATTACAAATTAAATATTCAACAAAAAATATAATATTTTAATAATTACTATTAAATTAGGTACGTATACGTACATATGTGATATCTCGCCCGTTATATCTGAAGGTACAGGCAGATTTGTATGAAACACATCCTCAATTCGCCATTTACAATGTTAGTCCCATGTAAAAGGGGACGATCCTAAGGGCACGAAACCAAACTCCGGGATACTATTAAGAAATGTTTTTGGCCTACCTGGGAATCAAACCCAAGTCCTCATGATTACCAGTCGGATACATTACCGACTTGCCACAGAGGCAAAATAATTAAATACAAAACAAAAATAATGACAATAATGACTGTGACATTTACTTACCTTCTTCAAGATGAAACTTTAGGGTAATTTATTAGACTGTTAAAACTCCTTGACCTAATTCCTCTTTGTTTATTTTTCACATTAATTAATTTGTTCATTTTTAGTTCTTGCTGGATATTAATTTGTTCATATTTAGTTCTTGCTGGAAAATTCCAGTTCATTTTAACTTAGACAGGTATTTGCAAGTGTTGTGAAAAGTTTGTTTTTGTGCAAATAGATTCTAGTATAGTTACGCGCGGTTGTTTAAGTTAATTAAGTTATGCGGCTGGTATTTTCTGTTCTGGTGTTTAATTTTGTTTTTATTAATCAATTAGTATTTTTGTTTTACATTTTGTTGTTAGTGTGTAAATAATAAATTCTATTTTATCGTAAACTGTAATCGACTAAAACTGTTTATGCTTCCTAGGCATTTTACGAATTTTACATATAATTTTAAACTTTAAAAAAGTAGTATCTTCATAATTTACTAAGCGTTTTGAATACCTAATGCTGCATTGGGCAACATCACCGTTGAAGATGGACATAATTTGTAATTTAATGTTTCTGTTTTGAAAACGAATAAAACAATGTTACTCTCGGATATATACAATAAACATGCCAATGCATAAATAAGACCTTTAATTATATACATCATATTCTTTAGCAACTCAGACCGTTCTAAGAAACCATAGCATTATTTTCACAAAACATTATATTTAAAAAACACATAACATCAGGAAATATTGAATAGCACACCGTAACGGAAAGCAGACATAGATAAAGCAAGTATTTGTCCACTTGAGTCAAGAGCTATTAAAACATTGGTACATGTCTATGTATCTGTACGCAACAGGTTGATATCGGTTAAGTGGTTACTGCGATGAGCAAACGAATACAGTATTTAGTCATTGAAAGCATATAGAAATATTATAATAAGGTTAATTGGAATAGAACTGTAGAATATTGTTCAGAATTTTGTAAAAGGCCACTAAGTTTTAAAGGAAGTGTACAACATATGAGTTCATAAAACAACCCATTTTCCCTCGAAAATAGGCCTCCTAAAGAATGTTACTATGCCTACGAACTCCTGGACTTCATTGACATTGATGCATTTTGTCATATCTGATATACGTATATAAGGTATTTGTTTTTCTATAATGTCGAGGCTTTTAAACGAAAAACAAGAAAGTATTTTGAAAATATAGTCCTGAAAAACTAAGGTTAATGCTTTCGAAAGGCTTTGAAATTCTCAGAAAGAGATAGTTTTAATTATGTTAGTCTATAAAGTTAAGTATAATTTTACAGAAAATAGAAAATTTGTTTTCTAAAACCATTCTACCGTGAAGGAAATCGATATTAAGCTCCGTCATGGTAGAAATTCCATTTAGTCTACTACCTTTATCGTATTACTTATTAAGTAGAATATATCAATGTAGTTTTATGGTCTAGGTATATTTATAGGATAATGACTATTTTCCTTAGTTAGAGCACACACGCATAACAATAATGAAGTAAAGCTTGCTTCTGAAAAACATTCGAAATATTGTACTTATTTACTTTTTTATATTGTAAAATAGTTACGTGTCCGGTATAGGAAACTAGGCTTCTATTTCGTGGGAAAGGCACTATAGTAAACGCTAAACGTGGGTGCTTTAATTTACTTCTGCTCACGCCTCCGTTATTATAGGTGAGGTCATGTATGATAATAAAATATTAAAATATCGAAGCAATAAATCAAATTAAATGCTCAAAATTCTTGACCAAAAATTATTTTCAAAACTCTCGAAGGCTTTGACAAAAATTCGTTTGCATATTTGGCCAGTAAGAGCTCTTCTCTTCGGGGTAAAACATCAAAAGGCTTGCAATAAGTCTACATGAAGCGCGCATATGAAAAACAGGCAAATTCCTCTTCACACAACACAGCGGGTGGCAGAGATTAAAAAGAGAATTCTATAGAGCCGATGCAGTTGTACTATCACTATATTTTGTGTAGGACAAAAATCGTTTGATTTAATTAAAACTCCCGCTTTTAATCTTTGTAGTATTATGTACAAAGCACGTAAAGGTACCTAGCAATGAATAATGATGTTATGTTTTGTACTTATGAACCACATGAATTTTATTGTACCTAAATACTAGAGTCGTTTGAAAAAAATACTATACTTATCTCTTTTAAAATAATAAATCCATCTAAATAACGTTTGCGTGTGTGAAGAAATCAAGAGAATAGAACTTCAATTTGTTTGGCAATTGGCACAATAATCCGGGTCGGATTTTCGACAACACGGTTTGTGGCAAAAACAGCAACATTTTACAGGCAAAAAATGTGGATCACACAAATTGCCGCCTCTGCTATTTGAAACTGGATACACGCTTTGCGCATTGGTCTGTGACGAGGTGACAGTTTTCCAATGTGCCACACGAGAAGCGAAAAATGTTTCAATTTATGAAACAACTAGTTGACCCACACGGATGTATAAGCTTTTTTTTACTGCCTCCCTGGCGCAGTGGTTTAGGCCGCCACGCCGAAATCATTGCGTCGGGAGGTCGTGGGTTTGATTCCCACACGGGGCAATTATTTGTGCGATCCACAAATTATAATTGTTTCGGGTCTGATTGTGCTTTGTGTCCGTTGTTTGTATGTTTGTAAAAGTCCCTGCGACACAAGAGCAAGTCAAACAAGCAAGCAAGCGGGAGTTGCTTTTTTTTAATAAATAGAATAATAAGTAAAAATAAGATTACTGAAAAGTTTCACATAAATGGAATTAAGTAATAGTTATTCCTTCAATCACCAAAATTCCCGCATTTTAATACAAGTATAGACTGTTCTATAGCAGTGTCCTTTTACAGGGTCCTACAATGCCAGCGTTGATGATCATGTTGGCAAGATGGGTACCGCCGTATGAAAGGTCTTTCCAAGGAGCTCTGGTCTTCGGTGGAGCGCAAATCGGAAACATCTTCGGTTCCTTCATGTCTGGTATATTACTGGCTGATGGAAGAGACTGGTCGTATGTGTTTTACTTCTTTGGAGGGTTTGGAATTCTCTGGTTTGTGCTGTGGGTAAGTTAATTTTGGTTATTGTTAATTTGCATAAATAATATGGTTATTTGCAATTACTGATTTCGATATCAGAACGATAGTCTCTAGCTCATATATTTTCAGTTTTTGAATGAAAATTTTCGATTTGTTTCGATTTTTTATACGTTCGTATAGTGTACGCTTAAGTATGCTAATGTTACCAATTCAACTTAGTCATCATCATTTTAAAAATTGATACCTTAAACCTTTTTTGGTATTCGTTTAAATTGCCAATCTTCTCTGCTAAACCATTTCAAAACCATTACTACAAAGCAAGGCGACTCAAAGTAATTAGTATTTCGCGTATTAACAGCGGGAGGTGTCGCTGACTTAATATACGAGTACTTCATAAATATGTAGAGGATTGTTGTACGTGGATGCCATCATTCTATATTTAGCTACCTTCCGGCAGTCGAGATGAAGATTGATTCTGAATATGTATGACTTGTTTATAATTGAATAATTACTGTATAATGTCGGTCTTTCTGATTTAGTTAGGAGTCAGAAAGACCGACGGTTTTAATATAAGCAAATATATTTTCATAAGGACTTGGAATAATTTACTAAAGATTTAAAGACGAAGGATGCAATGATCCCTATAATAGACTAAGGCTTAACGTTATGAAAGCCATAATGCAGGCTCCTTTGTAATAGAATTGTATATATGTGACATTTGTCTGCTTAGCACTGTCCAGATAGTAGCAAAATTAGTAACAGTCTAAAAAAAAACACATAATGAGTTTACCTACATTTATTGGAAAATTAAACAAAACCAAACGGTACTTAAACTTATATCCATCAGTCAAAATTACAAGCTATTTAAAAACCTCTAACTTCTGAGCACCAATGATCCATTAAAGAAAACTCAAAACATTTGCCTCCAACAAATTATATTCCCAAAAGGCAATAAATAAAGGCAAACTCCTGGTAAAAATTTCAAAGCTCCGTATAAAATTACGGGGCACGTAATCACGGGAATTTGCGACAAATTACTTGGGTATTTTATATCCCAGTAAATTGATAGACGGGTTTATAGGCCTTTTATGTCCACTTATGGGCTAATGGTACGGATTAGGGTTGAGTGATCGATGTTGTTTGTATACAATATTGAACCAGTATTGTTGTGGTAGTAGTACTATGAGTATCATAATCATACGCTATGATTTTGAGATATATTCAGTAGTTAGTATCGCGCACATTATTTTAGCAAAATTCTGGTTTTTTGTGCATTTTGGTTGTCTTGCTTTCGTGTTTAATGATCAGCCTAGCTTAAATTTGTCAAAGTAGAGACAAATTCTAGTCACAGTATGCGTATCACGTACCTCAGTTGATAACTAGTGTACGTTAAATTGATGGTCACTATTCAGTACATTACTATGTACATAGTTTTATCTCTTAGATTATAATGATTAACATCTTACCTCAAAGCAGTAGTGTACTGAATAGTGACCATCAATTTAACGTACACTAGTTGTCAACTGAGATACGTGAAAACCCTTCAGGTAGTAAGTTATCTGGTTTCAAGACTGAACAAGCAATACAACATGAAATACCCGTATTTCATCAGTTTTAACTTGCGTTAGTTATCATATTCAGTCCTAAGTAAATGTTTACATAAATGTTTTATTACTGGAAGTAATAAATAGAACAAGATAATGACATATTCTCTGAAGTAACATAAATGGTCAAGTACAAATTTTAATGACTGCATAGAGATCATCATGTCAGGGTAATAGGATTAGATAAAGCAATCTTTAAATATGATATAAATTGTCACGTTTTTGAACTTGCAACAAGGATTTTTACGATAACAATTGTTTGTTTTGTTTCCTTGAATAAATTGTGGAAGATTTTATTATTTGAAAAAATATAATAATGATATATGCACGCAACTACTGTTTTCTATTTTGTAACATATGTACTTCTAATCTCTACATTATTAGGTGAAAAAAAAAGTTAATATTATTATAATAACTTTTGTATTTGATACTTTCCTGATTGTCTGTGCATAAATATAGCTCCATGAAACTAATCATTACAATGATAACGTGACAATAATTTTATAAAAAAAACACAGACGAATCTATCCCATCATCATTATGAGTATAATATAAGAATAATTTAATTGATACGCAACGTTATATTTTTCCAGAGTCTTCTGTGCTACAGTACACCAAACACGCATCCTTACATCTCGAAGAAGGAGCTAACGTACTTGAACAATAACGTCACCACTGCCGAGGTACACTCAGCCAAAGACCCAGTACCATGGAAGGCAATCCTCAGATCCGCTCCTGTTTGGGCCTTAGTCTTCGCTGCGGTAAGTACTGCCAAATTATTATATTCTACTTCTTTTCGATAGTCATTTTCAAAACTGAAGGTAGTGTCTACAAAGGATTGCGCTCACCGGTCTGTTAACGATCGGTTAAGTAACGCTTGGCGCGATCATACCATAGATAGGTGACTGCAAAGTGGTATTTTAATTTAACGTCTCCATGCTTATGAGATCACGCAAAAAGTTGGTTGTTATCAATTAAGTCGCTATACCATTTTAAAGGTCTTTCGGGCGGCTAAAACTACTTTAACAACAGATTGACCGCTAACCATACGTTAAAATAAAATACAAAAATATTAACGTAAGGATGAACTTAAACAGCTTGCAAGGTCGCTCGGAGCATTACGGGGCTTTTTCGAGCGGTTGTTTTTACGTTTTAAGTGGAAGCGTAGATGTTTTACGTTCAGTTCATAATTGTCCCCCTACTAAATGTATCCAGGACTTTAGTGAAATAAAGCTTTTACGTGATGTGATGTTAATTTTATCTAATAGCGTTTCCAACAAATGTGCGCTATGTTAATCCTATATTTTCATAGTGAAGTTAAAAAAGAACGAGTTTTGTAGAGTGACAAAGCTAAAGCGAGTGTCACGGGTTAGGCAAATAAGAGGCGCTCGCTCCCCAGAGGAAAGAGTGAATAAAACTAAATAAAATGTGCACTTTAGCACTTTATGTAAAATAGTCTTGCAGATAAATAAATTAGTATATTTTTTTCAACATAGAGAGCTCCTGCATGAATTCATTTTATTTTGAGCCAGAACAACTAATTAATATAATAGCTTACAACTAGATTCAATATTTCAATTTAAGTTTTTACTGCTATTACGTATTTATGACACAGCAATTAACGCAAACATGATTTTTACCTCGCAATCCTTGACTTTTCGGCGCAATTACTTTTCCCATTACTGCATCCGAATCGATACCTACATATAATATAATAAACATGCACAACGCGGAAGTTTAAAATTATGGTATTGTTGCAAGGATGACATGGCAGCCGCTGTAATTGTCGCGGCACGGGGTTTTGTGGGTGACTTTTCATCCTGTGGTGAACCTAAACTCCACCTAAACTCCTTCTACTCTATGGTAGATGCCATATATTAATCATATAACGATTTGGCATTGTCTGTCAATAAATATATCAAACACGTAATGCTCGTATTTTATTAATACATAATATTGGCGACGAGGAAAAACTGAACCTAAATGGAAAAGCTACGTAAAAAACGGAGCACCCTACGTGGGATGCTCACCAGACTCGATACCTACATCGAGCAGAGGGCGACGATGTCTGACGAGGACATCACCGCTCGCTCCGCAGCCTTGAAGGACACCATAACAGCACTGCGAGAGTTACAAGAGAAGATAGAAAACAAAACCATAGATGATAACGATGAAACAGCGTATTTACACGAACAAAATTACGGCTACGAATTCGAAGAACTTCACACTATTTTAGTATCAAAACTTTTAACAAAAAAAACCATTATTCAAGGTCAGCGACAGGAAGACCAACATAGAATATACCAATACCATAAGATTATACCAAAAATACAATTTAATCCTTTACATGAATCAGAAACGTTCAATAACTTTAAAAAACGTCTGGAAGTGTACTTTAGACTTAATGAAATTACTGAGCCCCACATGAAGACAAATATTCTTCTGTCTACATTATCACCAGAACTCCATGAAAAATTATGTGATTTAATAGCACCAGACGAACCATTGAATAAGACATTTAACGAAATTACTGAAACACTTGACGACTACTTAGACCCAAAACCTAGCAAATGGGTTCTACAACATAAATTTATATCGAGAACTCAAAAATCGGATGAAACAGTAGCGCAATACGCCGCAGATTTAAAAAAGCTCACTACCAACTGCGAATTTAAATGTCAACACTGCCAGAAAAACATTTCAGAAAGCTTTTTATCTCTTCAACTCATAAGAGGATTGAAAGATAGCGACGCACGTACAAAAATTTTACAAGACCGAACAGTATGTACATTTAAACACCTGACACAGATTGCAACATCTATTGAAATGAGTAAAGCAGAAAATACATCAATGCTTCCGAATGAACAACCAAGTAGTGACAATATCAATAAAATTTCCACTGATTCCTACAATAATTCAAAAAAATCTCCTTTTAGAGGAATCACACCAAGAGATTTAAAAGGGAAATGTTTCCGCTGTGGTTTAAATCACGAAACCAAGAAATGTAGCGCTATAAACATAACATGCTATAAATGCAAGAAGGTCGGACACTTAGCTAGTGTGTGTCTACAACGGCGCTCAGATGCGAAGCCCAGTAAGACTACACCGGATATAAATCAATTAAACGACTCAGCGATAAGCGATGATGATGAATGGAATGATATTAATGTTATATCTGGTGAAACATCCGAAAAATACATGATAACGGTACACATTGAACATGCTAAGATGAAAATGGAATTTGACACTGGAGCCACACTTACTTCTATGTCATTACGAGACTACAGAAAATTGAAAATCGGCAAAAGAATCTTTAAAACTAATATAAAACTCAAAACATATACCGGCGAAGTAATCGAACCTGCAGGTGTTGCATACGTTCAATGCAGATGCCAAGGAAAAGAATTCCACGGTAAATTATACCTCATCAACAACAACGTTGACCCCGTTTTTGGCCGAAGTTGGATGAAAGAACTCGAAACTCTAAATTTAGCAGATATAAAAACTTTACAGCAATCAGAAAATCTAGAATTAGACCAGCTTTTGGAACTTTACAAGACATCAGTATTTCGATCCGACTTAGGCGAAATACCCAATTACAGAGGACACCTAAATCTACAAGAAAACACAAGACCAATTTTTATCAAACCACGTAGAATACCGTACGCTTTAAAAACCAAAGTGGATGAAGAGATCGAGCGACTATGCAAACAGGGTGTCATCACGAAAGTCGACCACTCTGATTGGGGTACTCCAGTGGTACCAGTTGTCAAACCGAATGGGAGTATCCGATTGTGCGCTGATTATAAAGTTACACTAAATAAAGTCATACAAGATGAACAATATCCAATACCTATGATAGAAGATATATTTGCAGAGATGAACGGAGGTAAACTATTCTGTACACTCGACATCACCCAGGCATATCTCAACATGACAATGGATGAAGAAAGCGCAATGCTACAAACACTAAGTACGCATCGAGGCACTTTTAAGGTGAACCGCCTAATGTTCGGCGTTAAGGTCGCGCCGAGCCTTTGGCAGAAATTTATGGATAAACTCCTTCAAGATCTCGAAGGTGTAAAATGTTTCTTTGATGACATCATCATTCAAGGCATCAACAAAGAACAATTACTACAGAGACTTAAGCTCGTGTTAGACAAACTAAAAGAAAGTAACCTACGAGTAAACAAAAATAAGTGCCACTTTTTCAAAACAAGCATCGACTATTTGGGACACACTATCGACAAAGAAGGTCTACACAAAAACAGAGAAAAGATTAACGCAATAATTAAAACAGAACGCCCAGTCAACACCGCAGAATTGAGGACATTTCTTGGAATGGCAAATTTTTACAACAAATTTATACCCAACCTATCATCGATCACGAATCCACTGAACAACTTACTCAAGAAAGAATCTAGTTTTCGATGGTCTACAGAATGCGAACAGAGCTTTATACACATTAAAAAAGAAATTCTAAGCGAAAGAGTACTTATACATTTTGATCCCAAGAGGCCCTTGGTTCTTGCAACAGACGCATCTCCACTGGGAATCGGAGCAGTACTATCACATAGACTCCCAGATGGATCAGAAAGACCGATAGCATTCGCTTCCAGAACACTATCGGATAGCGAGAAGAAGTACAGCCAAATTGACAAAGAAGCTACTGCCATATACTGGGGATTGAAGAAGTTCTTTTATTATTGTTACGGTAGAAAATTTATCCTAGTGACAGACCATAAACCACTGACAATAATTTTCCACCCACATCAAACGTTACCAGCAATGAGTACAATGCGATTATTCCACTACGCTCATTTCTTATCTGGATTTGACTACAACATTGAATACAGAACTTCGCCTAACAACTCAAATGCAGATTACCTATCCAGGTTCCCAGTAGAAAACACAAAGGCAAACAAAATGGACCAGAATTACAGCTTTCAACTTCAACAAATACATACCATTGATGTCAACCCAAATATCATAGCGAAAGAGACAAGTATTGATTCCGATTATACACCATTAGTACTCGCATTACAAACTGGCCGATCACTTAAAACGCTCGGTTACAATGATAATGAATTTACTTTACAAGATGGATGTATACTAAGAGGAACGCGAGTCTTAATCCCAAAAACATTACGCGAACGAGTGCTGGACGAACTACACCTCGGTCACCCGGGCATTGTGAAAATGAAGCTACTGGCCCGCAGTTTTGTATACTGGAAAGGAATTGACAATGATATCGAAACAAAAGTTAAGTCCTGTAGAACATGTAGATTACAACAAAATGAACCAGAGAAAGCACCACTACACCACTGGGAACACCCAAAGGGCCCCTGGCAAAGGCTTCATATTGATTTTGCCGGACCTGTTTACGGATACTATCTTTTAATAGTTGTAGACGCATTTTCGAAATGGACAGAGATTATACCTACTAAATCAACGACAAGCTCTTGGTGCATCCAAAAATTGAAAGAACTATTTTGCACCTATGGAACACCTCTACTCCTTGTCTCAGACAATGGCCGACAATTCGTATCGGGAGAGTTCGAAAATTTTCTAAAAGACTGTATGATTTCGCACAAAACCTCTGCTCCATACCACCCTGCAACCAATGGACAAGCTGAACGATACGTACAAACAGTCAAGAGAATCTTACGAAGCTTAGAGGGAGAAAGGGGTAATCTTCAAGAGAAACTTGTCATGGTAAAAACTCGCCTCAGACGGACACCAAACTTGAATGGTCAGACACCTTATCAGTTAATGTTTGGAAGAGAAGTTCGGACAGCATTACACTGCATGTTTAGAAACACCCATAAAAAAACTACATCAAAACATCAAGAGATCAAGGTCAGACAGTTGGAAGTCGGCGAACGAGTACAGGCCCGTGACTACACGAGTGCTAAGCACCATTGGCAGTTTGGTACTATCACAAGACGTCTAGGCCGACTTCATTATGAGATCCGCACCGACAACGGCGATGTCTGGCGCCGACACCTCAACCAGGTGTTGGCTGCATCTTATATTCAGCAGAACAGCTAAGAGGTTAGGAGGGGAGAAATGTGGTGAACCTAAACTCCACCTAAACTCCTTCTACTCTATGGTAGATGCCATATATTAATCATATAACGATTTGGCATTGTCTGTCAATAAATATATCAAACACGTAATGCTCGTATTTTATTAATACATAATACATCCCAATCCAAAAATTGTTGTCACGACCAACACAACAAAAAAATTACAGAATAAATAAACGCAAGCACATTTTTCGTACACCGTATCGTTTACACAACAGATTAAATAACTTTTTCGTTCCAACATTTTCCTGATTCGGGCAAAGTTTGGTCGGAAAAATCCTGTGCTTGGATATATATCCTCTAAAGTATATTTATCTGCTATAGGAAAAGTGTCAGAACAGGTTTATCGCAAAGATCCGATGCTTATCTGTCGGTCGGTTACAAATCGAAAGCGGCGTGTATTTTGATGAATGAGCACGACAGGATTTGTAGTTATGGAAAAAGAAATAGGAGTTTTTGATACGTTTCTGTTGAGGAAATTCTGTCTTTGGTAGAATTTACGAAAGATGAAGGCCGAAAATCATAAAACGTTCCATATAAGTAAATGTTATACTTTTTGTGACAAAATTACATAATTAGTTTACTTATTAATGTCTAGAAACCAATTAAAGAAATCAGAAACAAAGTATTATAAACAATCATTATTATTAATTATATAATATATTTTAAGATATCTAACTAAACACGTTTATTTACGTCAAAATCAATTAACTCTGATTTCATAATAAAAATATACCGGTCAACTTACAGACACTAAACAATAATTTAAAGTATTTTAAAATATACAACAAAGGAAGCTAAAATGATCGCGACTGTTTCAAACGTAACATTTTGCCGCGATAACAAACCACAGACATTAGTCACACGGCACTGCTTAAATGTAAAAATAAATTAACCATACTTAATACTTATAAACGTGCGTTTGTTTGTTTGGTGTAAAAATAGCTGTACCGATTTGAATAAGATCCTTTAGGGTGACTATTTTCAAAAATCTAACCACACTGACCTGTAGGCATAAGCTAGTTTCTTTGTAAAAAAATTTGAAATTTATTTGTTCTTCTAAAACTTAAAACAGATGAACCGACTTCAATGAAATTTGCGAGAGTACAATAGAACGCCATAAGTTAGTAGTGGTAACAAAGATAATAAAGTAAGCAGAGCCACGAGCATAGTCTATGTGTAATATAAAATTTACAGTATCAACTACGATAACCCCGTGGTTTTGATATCCCACGTCATTGCCATGTGAAAAAACTCGATAAAAACATTAATACTATAATCGAATTTATGTGAACACGTGCAAATTAAACTCATTGATATCATAAGTTCAATTTAAGTTATACTTCTTAACTTTGTATTTTAAAATCATCATCAGATCCAGCCTTTAAAAAAAATGGTACAGCTAACCGTATTTATTGCTTTCTTCAGTGATTGTCTGGAAAACAGTTTTTTCTCGCCGTCAGCTACTCTTTTAGTTGTATATTTTAACTATGTTTAGAAGCCAATAGTCCTAGTTTTCATTCAACACTGAATTCTAGTCATCATCAAGACTTAAATGTATTTAAGGACCATTAAGGAAAATTTTCGCACCTCATTCATGTAACAATAACTCCATATTTACACATACATACACATCCATTACGTAATTATGATTAAATCGTTACGGTCGAGTCCTTGGGAAGGCAGTAAAACAGCAATGTACTCGTAATAAGTACGAATGTCGGAGGCCGTGCGAGAACGTTGTTTACTAATACTTATTGATCTTTGTTAGTTCCGTTGGGCCTGTTATATTTTGTTTGCTATGTTACTTTGCTTATTAGCGAACTGTATAACTAAGACGAGATTATTTGGATTGATATGAATGATAAGTAGGAAAACACCAAGATTTACTGAATAAAGGCATCGTTAGACGGCATTTTTGTGAACTTTATTAATGAATGGGCGGACTATACCATAAAGGTGTAAAAGAACTATCCCTCACTGAGGGCAAGTTACTTAAACTAGCGTTAACGGGGAGATGGGGTTTCAGGGTCTATTCGTAGTAATTTCCAGCAAAATCCTTGAACATTGCAAATTATCGCGGTTTATATTTTATTAAATTGTGGGAATTCTAAACCCACAACTATCACATGGTTTATGAAACTAAACAGTACTTTAACACACTTCGTTTTTGACAGCAAAATAAGGGCGACTGCAATTGCGTAACAATGTTCTATACATCAAGCAATTTTCTGTTGACAATACTAATATAATTAGTTCGACTTTTTACGGTCCGGTGACCGCAATGCTAATAATACTGCAGCCTTTGTATTGCGCCGTTTCAAAGTAAAACCGCAGGAGTAAAGATTAATGAAGAGAGTTAGTAATAGAAATAATATACTATATGGTCATAAGAAACCACAAAATGATGAAAACTTAATGATAGTACTTGACTGTTTGAAAACTAGAAGGACATTATTATTAAAAGAATGTCTATACAGTCAACTTGGGTAACTTTGAATCATTTGGGTAACATTGAACGTGGGAATTTGAACTAGTTTCGTTTATTTTTTCATATGAAACCAACACAATTGATAAAGATTCATTTTAGTTTTGCAAACTTAAAATATAAATATATAAATATGGAAAATCAACGACAAATTGCTATGAAATCAAGAAGACATTTTTTTGGTTCTTTGTAGATAGAATTATAACGTCACCTGTATGGTAAAGTTGCGAATCTGCTGTTTTCTCGAAAATCAGTTTTTTGGTATAACGTAATCCCTGTATCGTAATACACAATGTCGCAAAGTTTCAGCTCTGTATCTTTAATAGTTTATGAGATACAATAGCAGCATATTTACGTATCCCAAACATTCGCTGTGAGTCACCATGGCAAATTAACTAAGTGTAGATAATATACTTTACCACAACTAAATAAATTCTTTTTTTCAAAACATCTGAAGTAAACTAGCGAATATGGGTTAATTCGTATATTTACTATAGTATCAGTGAAACTAACAATATCGTCACCTGTATGGTAAAGTTGCGAATGTGCATTATTGTATTGTAAATTTTACAGGAGAGCATAAAAACTCATTTTTCTTATTTTTTTAAATGGCGCACTTTATTGAGGCGGTGTCTTTTTAGTTTTTATTTTATGAAAATATAAGCAGAAGACTGCTAATTAATCAGCTAACTATTATAACAGTAAAATAATCTAATAAATCACAATCGCAACTTTGAAACCTCTAAGAATAAAGTCAGATTTTTTTTTGTTGCCCATGGTAAATTCGCGTATGTGTCAGATTCGCAAGTATAACATCAATTTCATAGAGTACAACTACAATCTCATTTTGAAACTTGCGAATATCGCAGAAATGGATTGTATAATATTTAATTATTTTGACTTTATGGTAGTGTAGTAAAATTTTATTTATTATATAATGGTATGAAATAAAAAAAACTGTTAAAAAGATAAAAAAGTAATATTTTAATGGAACAAACTAAAGCTATACATCAACATTTTCATCCTCTTCTTCGTTATCCGGTTCAGGCAACGTGTCAACAATAGAATCGGATGTTGGCAAATTATTGTAAAATTCATGATAAGCCTTAGGTATCAACATTTCATGGCACAGTTTTAATAGATCAGTTTTTTTTGCCTTTGAAATAGGCAATCTCTCAGTATATACAGGTTTTGGTGTTATAGTGGCATTTTTGCCTCTCTTTGCTTTCAGTTTCAGTTCAATAAAATTATCCATGTTGTATTCGTTTTTTATAAAAATAGATTTAGGATTTTGTTTGCGGTATTGTATCCACACTGCATCTGGAAACTTCGGAGTACTATTAGTAGAATTTATTTGCTTTTTCTTAGGTTTGTTGGATTGTGTTGCTGCAACTTAAACTTTTGTTGTATGCTACTTTATCTTGCTGTGAACCACCCGACTATTGAAATTATTGATCACGTATTTTTTGAATCAGGACATAGTCATATGGAATGTGATTCGATTCATTCCAAAATTGAACAGAAGTCTAAAAATACTCCTGTTTATACACCTGATGGATGGGTTCAAATAATGAGAATGGCAAGGAGAAATCCCCACCCTTTTAATGTTCATACCTTACTGTATGATGACTTTTTAGCCTTTAACAGCGCATCATTACAGTTTGCAGCAACAGAATCCAAAGTAAGCAGTATAAATCGGAGTATTTTTAGACTTCTGTTCAATTTTGGAATGAATCGAATCACATTCCATATGACTATGTCCTGATTCAAAAAATACGTGATCAATAATTTCAATAGTCGGGTGGTTCACAGCAAGATAAAGTAGCATACAACAAAAGTTTAAGTTGCAGCAACACAATCCAACAAACCTAAGAAAAAGCAAATAAATTCTACTAATAGTACTCCGAAGTTTCCAGATGCAGTGTGGATACAATACCGCAAACAAAATCCTAAATCTATTTTTATAAAAAACGAATACAACATGGATAATTTTATTGAACTGAAACTGAAAGCAAAGAGAGGCAAAAATGCCACTATAACACCAAAACCTGTATATACTGAGAGATTGCCTATTTCAAAGGCAAAAAAAACTGATCTATTAAAACTGTGCCATGAAATGTTGATACCTAAGGCTTATCATGAATTTTACAATAATTTGCCAACATCCGATTCTATTGTTGACACGTTGCCTGAACCGGATAACGAAGAAGAGGATGAAAATGTTGATGTATAGCTTTAGTTTGTTCCATTAAAATATTACTTTTTTATCTTTTTAACAGTTTTTTTTATTTCATACCATTATATAATAAATAAAATTTTACTACACTACCATAAAGTCAAAATAATTAAATATTATACAATCCATTTCTGCGATATTCGCAAGTTTCAAAATGAGATTGTAGTTGTACTCTATGAAATTGATGTTATACTTGCGAATCTGACACATACGCGAATTTACCATGGGCAACAAAAAAAAATCTGACTTTATTCTTAGAGGTTTCAAAGTTGCGATTGTGATTTATTAGATTATTTTACTGTTATAATAGTTAGCTGATTAATTAGCAGTCTTCTGCTTATATTTTCATAAAATAAAAACTAAAAAGACACCGCCTCAATAAAGTGCGCCATTTAAAAAAATAAGAAAAATGAGTTTTTATGCTCTCCTGTAAAATTTACAATACAATAATGCACATTCGCAACTTTACCATACAGGTGACGATAATTAACACTTACTATTCATAAATTACAACTTACAGCCGTACTTAGTTATCAGAATTAGCGAAATTATCAGGCAAAACACAAATACCAGTAACGAGCTCTATTGAAATTCATCTATTAATCTATAATCCAGAGAATGGTCGGTATTGACACGGTCAAACTTTGTGAACTAACTCAACGAAACCTCAGAATAGATGGACGGCTCAACGGGCTGAACAGTTCGCCGGACAAGTAAGTTTGTCATAGACGTTTGAAACAATAGGGGCCGATGATTCGGATAGAACCCTTACTACGGAATTTGCTTTGAGTGGAAGCCTTGCAAATCTTCCGGATTTCAGTATAGAGAGTTTAAAGTTGTGTATATATATCTGTATACGTATGATTAACTGCCACATTGTACTATGTATAAAATAACATTTTTTCGGAATATAATTGAGACTGTTGCTAGAACTGAGTGCAAAATTTTATGATTAATGTTCGCATTAATCGGAAAAGTCTCTACCTTCTATATTTAAAAAACGATCCTCATTTGAAGGCAATATAAAGTCTCTTAATTATTTGAAAGCTGAGGTAGTCTCTGAAATTGAGCCCCAATTAAATATAATTATCCCGAAAGCAACACTGTTGCCTTGCTTTGAACAACCCTTTCATATTGGTATCATAAACTATCTCCTAACTAGCCAATTCCCGCAGTCATGTTCTTGTTAGTGAATAGAGAAAGCGTAAGTCTATCAAACATTTGCAAAATCTCGCGTGAATAGACAGATCTCAAACGTCTACCGTCTCGACAAAGTGTCAGTAGAAATAAGCTCTTTGAGGTACGAAATCATATTTTGAGTGATCGACAATCGTATACTACCAGAACGCCAAAACAAACTGAAACATGAGGTGGAGCCTTGTTTAAACAGCTGGTGTGTGCAGTTTTATGAGTACGATGGAATTGAGCAAGAAAAATACGATGTTTTTTAGTTTTAATACCGTACTTATTTTATTTTCAAATGCAACTACAACGTTTTCTATTTCTTTTGAATCAAATAGTATCAATTTGTGACAGTTATTTTCTGTTTTTTGGTGCGACAGAAAACAGTTTAAAAAAAATTAAAATAACCTATAGTCATAATAAAAATATAGTATAAAAGCATAGTAAAAAAATAGGTATAGCTTATCACAATGCTATTTACATTTCCACGATGTATAAGGCTACGAAAAGGCCAAAATACAAACTTGACATTCTCAATATTGGCAAAGAACACTTTTCAATACCTAAATAAGTATTCTCAAACGTTTTCCTTTACCGACACTTATTGGATATTGGAAATGCCGATACCGAGTTCTTGAGAAGCAAATATTGCTATCTTGAGATACGCATCTTTGAAACTATGTAAATTCAAGCGGCGTCTACTGCGGGGAAACTCAATTTTAATGCTAACACTTTTTTACTGAGCATATATATCTACAAAATTGAGCTAGAAATGTTCTTATATTCTTCGTTCAATATTCTTATTGTATAAAATATTGGATTTTAATTGCAACTTCGCGTATGTTTCGAATTTATTTAAGAAATAGTCTATGCCTTTTCTTGGAGACTAAACGCTTCCTCCCGACCAAATGTAATTTCCATTGATTCAGCAGTTCAACAGTAAAAGCATAATAAATACGCAAAACTGTGATAATATTTACTTAAAGTTGTTAAAGTAAAACAAATCATTTTTTAACCAAATATTTTAATAAAATGGCAAAAAAGTAACTGAGATTTCCTTTGAGTTATGCCAACAATTTGTATCCACGCCATTATTGGCGTACATGTGTCCACGTTTAATTTATCAACTGTCGAACATGAGATCGGAATTGTAATTAATTGTTCGGGACGGATGCAATAGCCGCCTCGATTAGCTCACGAATTGATGACCTCTGGTATAATTAAACAGCTGTTACACGCAAAAACATGGATAGCTGTTTTTATTAGACTGTTCAAAGTTATTATAATATATTATTATTGATAATACGAGTACCTATATGTTTGAATGAAGTGTATGCAGCTGTGAGTCTTTGGTAGAATGTTTTTTAGAATATAATAGTATAGAATATATACATAAACAAATGCTAATAATTAAGTATAAAAGAAAATAGAAAAATTACAAAAGAAAAGAAGATGGCATTCGTGAATTGAGCTGTCTTTGATATGATTGCCGAGAACGAATTTAAAATGGATGGGTTCAGTAATTTATTTTGTTACAATTTGATATTTAAACTTCGCTTAAAAATAAGTTTCCATTGAACTAGCTAAGGGCGCTGTAAAAAAAATCCTACATATTGTCTGTAGGCGATAGTAGTGGAAAACCGCGCTGCTATTCAAATATTCTTCGAATAGCAACTAAGATTTTGGTAAGGTGCTCTATGTTAACGCTTACCCTCTATTACTCGGGACTAAGGATAAAAACCGCAAAACGTGGTTGTATTTCATTCGCCTCTACCAACACTTTCGCGCATATAATATTTGTTAATACTTTATCAAATATGTACAAGCTATCATACAAAAGAGGATTGATTGACAAGTAAATTCACAACTGTTGTTGCCAAACATTGGGTATGAAGAAAATCAAATGAATTTATGATGAGGCTCCTAATTGGATGGAATATTTAGGCGGCGATATTATTACATGGTTCGGAGAGCGTGTTAAGCTGTCAACTCGTTGCCAAGGTGGTATTGTATTGATCGTTAGGGCACGTTAAATCAGAAGACAAGTATTGCACGTAAAGATACTAGATTTCTTAGATTACTGTCTCAATACAACATTTAAAGCCTGAGGTAGAGTTATGAGGCACTCTTTGCTCAAAAATTAAGTGTCTTACGTAATCACTACTGTGCCTTTAATTTTTACGAAAATGCAAAGACAGTAGGTACGTCGTACCTTGCAAGTGTGTTAACCGCTCATAATATTACAACAACGGTCATAAAAACGAAATTGCCACTATTTTTAGCATTAGCTGCTTGTCTATTAATGTTTATGTAAACTCCTTAATTTTAAATATTTTCAATGGTTGTTGAAAACGCATCATTAATTTTTTTATCTATTTCTTCCAGGTCGGCCACGATTGGGGATACTACACAATGGTGACAGATCTTCCCAAATACTCCCACGACGTACTCAAGTTCAACATCGCGACGACTGGTACTCTCACTGCCTTGCCGTACCTTGCTATGTGGATCAGCTCCTTCCTCTTCGGTTTCGTCTGCGACGTGTGTATCAAGAAGGGCTGGCACACTATCAAGACTGGAAGAATTATTCACACTACTATTGGTAAGCATTCGTTTCTTTAGAAAGTTTCATCGTAAACTGAGTTTTGAATGACAGTATAGAAAAATGCATATTTATTTGTATATGTAGTTGTTTGATTAAAATAAATAGACAATATTTTTGATACCTAAAAAAGGTTATAGAAGTCAGTATAAAAAAATAGTACTCATTTAATAAATAACTTTCCAGAGCTAATTTGTTCAGGCAGCATCAGCAGTCGTTTCGATCTAAAAAAAAAGTTCAATGTCAATTTAACATTCTAATTCTATGTTTTCAGCTGCTACTGGCCCTGCTATCTGTATAATTCTAGCCTCATACGCTGGTTGTGACCGTACTGCTGCTATGGTCTATTTCGTCTTGTCTATGGCTCTCATGGGAGGTTTCTACAGTGGTATGAAGGTACGTGGCGTTTGCATTAAGTTTAACCACGCGACCATCTTGCTATCAAAACTAGCATATGTACTTTCGTGGTATAAATGTCTTCACTCTACAGGACTCAACTGTATAACATATGAATATACAAAGCTTATTAGTCTTTGAATTAGCTTAAAAATGAAATCGACTCCCAACATAATTTAATTCAAAATTGCACCAAAAACATAACTTACATAACTTTGTTTAAATTATATTTAACTTTCATTGATTTTCATAAAGTAAACTCTTTTAAAGTTATAAAATATTTACCTACTTCATTCTCTCTATAACATCTCGCACTATTCGGTAGTTTCCCGACTTAATATAACATAATACCTATTGTCAGACACACAGACCGCTCCAACCGCACAATGTCCGACTTATTGGCAACAATGGCTACGACTTACAGATGTGTATTGTTGGAAAATTCCTTTTCAATTTATTTATGAAATATTTCTTCATTATTTTAAGTCCTTTAAATCCGTCCACATAGAAGTTAATAGCAAAGGCAGTGCCATTTATTAATACTGTCGTGTTAGTTTTCGTTATACAATAACGAAAATGTATAAAAAAAACTCTTATATCAATAATTATTAAAAACTAATATTTATTAAAAGAGCATGTTATATTTCGAAAAATATGTAAAGTATACTGTTGCATGATTGTGATGTTGGATGTTGAATTGTGGATTCTATTTGTAGAATGATGAAAAATGAAAAAAAAACCAGATATCCTAGATAAACCTAGAGAACAAAAAAAAGCATGACTATTTCATTAATGTAATCTAAAAATCCAAAACAGAATCCAGTAAATTGTTTTCTGCATCCATTTACGCAATATACCACTCATAATGAGAAGCGAGAGTTCCAGCTTTTGTTCTTTCACAAAATTTTCCTTAAGCAAGCTTTGTTTCGTTCCCGAGGGTGTATCTTATCAAGAGTTAAGAGTCTTATAGCCGCGAAATGTTTTCCCGCCGCCCGTGTAACTGCAGTTTTGGCAAATTATTGCTGCTCTTAGGCGAGATAACAACGTTTGTTTGTTAGACATTGTTATTTATACCGAGAAAAGGGCCCTGGTATGCATTGACGTCAGTATCACGAGAGCTGGATTATTAATCTTAATTTCGGAGAAATTCTTTGTTCTTTTTCTATCTGGATGACAGAAAATATTTTGTGTTACTATGCGATAATACGTTGTTCAACATGTATTTTAATTTTTAACAACAAAAGCGCTGGAAGCTCGTTTCTGTTTTGTGTTTGCTCTCTCATCTCTTTGGTTGGAGACCGGTATTTGTCATCACACCAAAGATAGACAGCTTCTTAAGAAAATCACGTTATACGAATATGACATGTCTATTAATTTATGATTTACTCCTTTTCAGGTGAACGCATTGGACTTGGCTCCCAACTACGCTGGCACGCTTACGTCACTGGTGAACACTACTTCGACGTTCGCTGGCATCATCACTCCATATCTTATTGGCTTGCTGACCCCTGATGTAAGTATTTACGATTTTAATTCTTATTGCAATGGAAAAGAATTGATAATTGAAGACAGGTGAAAATTGAAATACGATATCGAATTTACAAAGTCACAAATAATCTGTGAATACTTTTTTAAATATCATATTTTATTTCAATAATACGATTTGATTTTATTCAGCTCGGAATATCAATAACTTTTGACTTTACAAACAATACAAAATAGTAGCATAAAATGTTTACAAACGTTTGTCTAAAACATTGAACAAAATAAAATATGCCCCACTCCATTACACTCTGAAATATTTCAAAAACGTTTATTGATAAACTCTCTAGCAATAAATTTTGTTTTGTTTGAATGCAGTTTATCAACGCCAAAAATATATACTGCAACGATATCAACTATTGAAATAATATTACCAGCCATTTCAGTATTTTTATTCTGATCATTTATACGCAGTTTTTATAGGCACGTCGACTATAATCTTTAATGGTTTAATTCCATTAACTCTGTACCATCGATTAACTGTTTTAATATCGCTTTCATTACACTCAATGAGGCTACTTATTTCCATTGATTTACAATCTCAATAAAATTAAATGTTTCGAGACGTAGAGTAGTTATTTTTTGCCATTCGATTTTGTAGTACAATAAATGTCAAGAACAAAGTGCTCGATATCTTAATATTTGAAACCAGTACACAACAATGTAATAAATCATAAACAGGAGTTTGTAAACAAAGATCATAGTATTCTGGTTTTCTCTAACGTGTATTAAGCAAATCTCAAATGACCACTCATACTTGATCTGTTTTTGAGCAACATTTCAATTTGTCGCGATACCCAATCTTTTATTTTGACACGGTTATTAGGAAACGTTCGATAGCTTAAGAGGAACTTTCCATATCAGTTTTTGCTAGAAAGTTTATTAAAAAAAGATCATCACAGTTTTAGTTTTTTTTTTCATTAGACAACCTTTAACTACCAATTTTCTTATGCATCTAATGTATTAAACACTGATTTACTTAAAATGCTTTTTCTATTTACAGTCGACACTGGCGCAATGGCGAGTTGCTTTCTGGGTGTGCTTCGCAGTGCTTGTAGGCACTAACGTAGTATACTGCATCTGGGCCGACGGCAAACAGCAATGGTGGGACGATGTCCGAAAACTCGGATACCCCGACGGATGGAAACACGGCCCACTCACTAGAGACACGGTCGAACAACCCGAAGCCGTCAGACTTTCAGACCACAAATCCAGTTCATCATGATGACAAACATTCACGTTAAAAGACAATGGAACCAGTGCAATTACTAGTCAGTGAAGAACATAATAATACAATAACAGTGCCTTATACTCTTAAGTTCATACATAATAGATATACAAAGTTATAATCTACTTTTTTCTAATAAATCTCCTTTTTATAACCTCTGTGTTTTCATTTGTAGTTAATTGCTCCATTTGTATGAATTTATTCACTGTCCCTCGGCATAAATATAGAGATTTCGGAAAAGAAATAAGATTTTCTAGTGTGATAACGATGAGCAAGATTTTCGAAGTTATTTTGTATAATTCGATACGGATGCGATATAATTTTTCTTTGAAGAAAAATGAAGGTGAAGATTCTGTCGTTGTAGTATGTACAATAGAAAGGAACTTTCTTCAGTAGCGACGTTTGATTAAAATTAGTTTTCTATTTGCAAAGTTCTCTTATTGCCCGAGGGAAATTCGTTAACTAATAAGGCAACTTTAGGATACGGGTAAAACCCCGGTATTGTTGTGTAACCCTATACTTAAGCTGTACATTATTTAGTTGGGGGAGATAATGATCCTTAAAGATAGTTTCGGGATTGAATATTTAGCTGAGTTTGCACTAAGCCGATTTGGTGTATCTTTAGATTACGTTAAATCACGTCATAACAAAATGTGGTAACAAAAGGTTCCAATCCCGTGTAAAATACCTTTAAATTGTTGTAATATAACACGACGATGATTGACTTAACGTATGCTTGTGTATAGAAAATCATAGCATGAACAAAATTTTACAGCAAGTAAATAAACAAAATACAAATTAGTTCAATATGACATCAAGCTAAACATATACTCTATGAGCTTTTCGAAGAATGTTGCAAGTTGCAGTGACGCAGTCTCAATGTATACGATCATGTCTTACCCGTTCTTAACTGAAATACTCGCAATTCGACTAAGTAGTACTGTGCAGTGCAAATAAATCTAGACCTTAATGCTACAAACATAGAAGCTACTATGCAATTTAATTAAAACTCTAATTCCCTAACACAAGTTGATTGAAAGGTGGAAATTAATGTTCCGTTACACGATATAGAACTTGTGCTAAGATCTTTGCTGAAAGATCGTAGACATCAAGTTATTAGCTCGATGACGTAGCGACGTAAATTGAGCTTTATTAAATGCACTAGCTATTGCCCATGACTTCACCCGTGCAAAAAGATTCCCCGAGGTAAAAGGTATAGTTTGTGTTAAAACAGACGATAAACTTAATATTAGCGTACTAATTTTATAGAACCAGAAAAAGGTAGATTGAGTTACAAATACGTAAAATTTTGCACTTACAATATAAAGTAATACCTACTTACGTAAATAAAAAAATATATTTAATTGAAACAATAATTTATTTTATTCAACAACTATATAATAAGACAAATACAAACAATGATTAAAATAAGATAATACTAAATCTAATCGTAGATAAAAATAAAATAAAATATCGTCTTGGGTATTGGACAACGGACATTAGAGCACAGTAGTAGTTGAAACTTACGTGTGTTACTCAGCTGGAGTTTGTGTGAGTTTCATTCCATTGGTGTTGATATTTGAAGTGGACATGTTATTACGTTACATTGGGACAGTTTTGCGCGCTTCTCTTAATTGTCCATTCATTTGTATTATCTGTTTTTCAAGATTCTCCTTTCTCTTCCTTAGAATCACCACCTATGACATTATTGTGATAAGCATAAACGGTACGACGCTGCTTAATATGAGCTGGTTGTAACTCTGTAGATATACTTTTCTTTTATTCAAGATATCGATATTTCCTACGGGTGTTATTTTCAAATATCAATGACAGTCATTAACAGCAGTCAGAAGCTTGAAAAGTCTGACAACCGGTCTTACCGAAGGGTATCGTGTAACATAACCCAGGTAACTGGGTTGTGGAGGTCAGATAGACAGTCGCTCCACGTAAATACGATTCCAACATAGTTGTAAGAAAGGCTAGGCTGATGATTCTACATTCTACTTTATTTGGTCTATAAAGAAACATTACTAAGTTACCTGGTCAGTAGCATCTTGGAAGTCACGTAACAAATCCTTTCTAGTAAGCAAGCCAGCTTTAATCCTTTCTCCTTCTAACGCCCACCGCAGTTTGTTGCGGCGAGTCTGTGTTTAACAATGAACAATGTTACATGGACTGAGTTCGCGAGTAAACAAGAAAAACTACTTAAAAGGTCAGAAACTACTACGTAGAACTACTACTAGTGAAAATGTGACGTCATATTGGTTTATAAATCATTTTCAGTGTTCAAACAGCTCTTTATAGTACTTTGTCTATCTAATAGTTAAGAATAATAAATACATTTTTAAAACAAATGTTGTAAAGTTTTGTGACTTAATATTAATTTTGTCTTAATTTTCTCTGTAAGTGCTTTAAAGCACTACGCGCGAGATACATTAATCTAGGGGAATTTGTTTTTTGTTAAAATGACGCCAATGTTATTATTCTTGGAACTATAATAAATGAAAAATATGTATATAAAAAAACATAATCACCTTGACACTTCCAAGATCCTCCCTAGCCCTCGTATACTCAATCTCAGACTCTCCAAGATCACATTCAGTGAAGTCTATAACCTGATCAGTGTGATTCATCTTCTCTCTAATGTGAGCCAAAATTTGGTTATGCTCAGTGCATTTCGCACGGTTTTTTATAAGCTCGTCTTCACGCTCTGTCAACAAAATAGCGTACGGTGATAAGCGCAATTAAAAACGTGGCAGTTTCATGAAAGGAGACAGGTTTATGTCAGTTCTGTTTACTTTGAATGCAGCAAGTCATTGTCAATACCTAATTAGCAAAGTATTTTATTTTAAAAATGTTTTGTGAAGTAAACACGGTGTATTTTAAACTAAGGTATCTGTTAAGGTTTGATGTCTTTTTCAATAATTATTGAGCAAAATCGTATAATTTTTAGCACACATTCATAAAGAGTGAGAAAAAAAAACTGAGACTTAAAGACACAAATACAAGTAGATCTTTTTTCTTATTTAGATATTGTTTCAATTATATATGGCTATGCTTGACCCTTCGGTACCCTAAAAAGCTAAATTTAATTAAAAAATATGACGATAAAGACTCAGTTTATAAACGACGATATTCTACCGCTCACTATCTCACACCACGGTTATAGTATCAAGATTTATGAGCATAAGGTTAGGTTGGTTTTGTAATCCCAACCAATGCACTAATGATGCTAACAAAAGCCTTTGTGTTAACGGTGTTAACAAGATTACAACGTCCACTGCAACAGCTCACATTCCAAGAAACTGATCGTTTTACAATGGCTCCTAAGATGTTGTCTTTGCTCAAAGCGCGTAATAGATTGGTATCAACTACTAGCCCGGTTTAAAAACACATCGCAACAAATTATAAAAAAAGTCCTCTTGCCGCGACTGTCAGTATGTTTGTGACAACGTCGAAATCCAATTTCATGCGGTTTTTACCAATAGATAGATTGTTTTACAACGACGATTTTAGCATATACGTAGGTTTAATATAACCCGTACGTAGTTGGACCTGCAGCTCAAATCTCTATTACTATCGACTACCGACAACCGACCTGTCATCGAGAAATTTTGTATGAAAAGCTGATCAGCGCCTCTGGCGGGCGTCGCAGAAACTTTTTTGGCAGCACATTCTAAATGTCAAAATTTCGATAGCTAGCCGGTTGTTGATAGTCAATAATGGTAGAGAATCGAGGTACAGGTCGCTAAAAATATATTTAAACAATGCTTCCAACTTGACACTAGTGTTAACACAGAGCTTACCTTCAATCTTCGTCATATAGTTTTGGTTATCAATGTTAAGTTGTTCGTACTGATAGACGTAAAGTCCTGGCCCCAAAGTTTCCAACTTCTTAACGATAGCTTCGAGTTCTGCGACGGCGTTCCTCGCTCTGATGTATCTCAAACAAAGTGCCGAAGCTTGTTCAGATTTACGCTTTTGAAGTGTAAGGAACCGTGCCACCGTCTGCGTAGAAATAGATGCTTAGATGAGATTGGGTGATATAGTAAAGTTGTGAAAGTAACTTAAAGGAAAGTTGAATGACGGTTACGAAATACGCGAATATATGGACAAGTTAACAATTACTAAGCAACAAATGTTTTAACTGTAGGCACAAACGAAAATTGTATGCTGGTTCTGTTACTAAGAGTGGGATAATTACATTTTGAATAGGAATTTTATGATTAAACAATATACAAGGGTGGGATGTAAATTGTTTAACGAGCAATCTAGAACCATTTTTACCTTATCAGCAATTGGCTTCCCTTTCTTAGAATAAATGAGCCCAGTGCCAGTGGTTCTTTCCAGAGTTTGTAGACCAGCAAATTTTGTCTCAGCATGTTCAAGTCGTTCCGTGAATGTATTTTCCACCGTACCTACTTTTGACCATATCTGAAGGGAACAAAACAGTTTAATTATAAGTGTTTAAAGTCTATAAGTGTAAGTGTTTTACTTATTTAGAAATATCTAAATCTACTGCCGTTATATCCGTATACTCTGTAAAAATGTCTTAGCTATAAAATAAAATTTCATTTCTCTTTGCTCGAACTCAAAAGTACGCAATCGCATACTCTACTGTTCTTAACGGTAAAATCAAAACAACCTACATCTGCAGTTTCTCTCTCCGCTCTTTCCTTTAAGTCCTCATACGCAATTAATTTCTGATTATATTTTTCTTCAACATCGGGCGCACCGTCATACGGTTTTAAAACGTGTTCAAGTTTACGCTTTCTGAAAATTACAAAAACATAATTATTACAATTTAATACAAGACGAAATTAGGTATTAAACAAATTTTAATCTTCTCAAATTTTCTGTGGATACAGTAAAATAGAGAAATGTCGTAAAACTGTCTATGACTACATGTACAGTCGTCTGCCAAAGCATTATACAATTTCTTGTTTTCTTAAATACAATCCACAGCGCGTAGTATTTTCTTTCAATACAAATGAACAATTTGATGTTTGCGCCAACCCGCGACGATGACCAGCTATATAAATACACCGTCAGTTTAATTTTAAGGTTGAAGGTACGAAGCCGCGTTTACAGAAGCACTGTTCAGTCTACTCGGTTTTATTTTTGGAACAATGAATGTAGGAAATCTATCGGTATTGTATTGTTCGCGGCATATTTCGTTTGTGCATTAAGCTTTTGATATGAATGGAATAGCCAAAAAATAGTGTAATGTTTTCACAGACCATTGGCTGTACATATTGTTGAGTTATTTTCTCTTTTGTCTTCTCATGTATCATGACAGTATAAAGCGGCTTTATTCTCGCTGGCCATGATTTATTTTGTTTCGGGTTTATTCCGGCTTATGTGCGTAGGATGCTGTATCGTATTCATATGAATTAACGCGTAATATTACACTGTATGATGTAAAATGTATGTCAATATACCGTTAGTTATGTTTATGAGCCATGTTTGCATCTTTATTGAATTAAATAATGTGAAGGAAATTCATGTGGCTATTTTGTGTTTCCGTTTTTGATTTTGTTGGTATAAAAGCTAATTCTGTACAGGAAAATTTATTTACCTATTTGCAATCCCGATTAATCCAAGCTTAATATTATAAATGCAAAACTCTTTCTGTTACACTTTCATGACTAAAATGAGAGACGATTATTACTAAAAATTAAGAATGAAGGCAATTAAAAGCCAGAACCGGAGCAAGCATAGTCAACAAATTATAAAAATCAAACCTTGCGCGGCTAAAATAGAGAACAAAACTTTCTACACGAGGACAGTAGGTTCTATTTTAAATGCATTATAACAAATACTTCGCATCAACAAAACTCTTGGTTCTATTTTGCTAACAGCTTTAATAGACATAGTTCAATTGTACAGAGTAAGCAGCAAAGACAGTAAACAGGTAGGTCACCCCAGTTTTATGAGGATGATTGCACAAAGTTCCCTGCACAACTTTCGTTTGGAGAAAGTCGTATTGGTACTTTTCCTTTGATGTTAATGACAGATTGTTTAATAAGATTAGATTGAAGATTTCGTGCTTTATTGGTAAATATTATGCTTATGGCATTACGTTTTTATACTGTAGTAGTCCTATATGACGAGTTTGTAGTTTTGAAGCAAAGGAAGTTTGTAAGGATCGTACCAATTATTCTCTGCCTATAGAGAAAATATTTGATGACTTGAAAAAAATTAAAATCGATAGTTTTGTAGTATGTATATACTTACTCTTCGCTTAACGTACGTCGTGCTTTCTTCTACTAACTCTACTGTTCTACTCCATTGTTCAATTTGTAAGCTTAAATAAAACTATAAACAAATTGATATAAGCTTCTGAAACAAAGTACTTACTTATAATACTCGGCGAGTCTCCGATGCAATATATTGTTCTTCATTTGTAGAAGTTTGATTTCATTGCCGAGATCTCTATACGCTTGCAAATACTCATCTCGATTGATTGTAATCTGTCCTGTTGCGACTCCTCGTCCAATTTGATCGACATCGAGGTCGTCGTCACCAACACTAACTACATTTTAATTAAAAAAGTTAGTACTGGATTAGCTAAATCATTAATTATACCAATCTATATACATATAACTCAAAGGTGACTGACTGAAATAGTGATCTTTCAACGGACAGCCCAAACCACGGATCGAGCTGAAATTGGGCATGCATGTAAATGTTAATGTGCGTGTGCTCTGAGGGCCACTCTCTCGAATTTCTTTGAACACATGTATGACGTAGGTATCCACCAAGAAAGGTTTTGATTAATTCTACCTCCAAGGGGGTAATATAGGAGATATTGCACAATAATGTTGAGCTTAGAGTATAAATTGCGCAATATTATTATAGGCCTTACAATGGGTTATTACAAATATAAACCCACCACGCCTAAGATAATAGCTTAAATACCGAGAAGTGGAGTAAGCATTCAAATATACATATGAACGTATGGATCAACAAAATAGAATGGCAGAAGGAAAGAACGAGTTGATTCCTAGAGGGCATATTAAATAGTTCAAGGCCAGTACCGAGAGGAAAGCCTTGCCCGGCTAAGGGTCAGTTAGGGGTTAAGAAATATTTTATCACCAAACAAGGGCCAATATTGTCCAACTCTAGGCAAAAGTTATGAAAATCTTCCTTCACGTTGCCAAAGTTTAAGTTGGCAAGCATAGTTTTAATCTTAAATTGAGATCAAAACGAGGTCACGGACACTATTTGTTATTGAAAATGTACCATAAATCGGTGATAGATTTGTACCTTAAACTGAAATGATTATTGAACCTAAAGATTAATAGCAGGCGCTAATGGAAACTGAACATATTTTAACAGAACACGTTTATTTACGCGCTAATTCTGCAGATTGAAATTAAACTATTTTTACAAGTTTTATTGCGGTTTTTTATTACAATGATATTTGCGATGTTCACGGTCGTAGAGACAATGTGTTGACGACTCAAATGTCAGAGATTTGGAATGCAAGTTACGTTGGAATTAACTTTCATATCGTTTTTTTTTATAACACACAAGAAAATCATAAAGTCTTAGGAGTTCTTAAAATGTTGCACTGCAAACTGTACACCTCATTGGAGTGGTGAAATATTGACAACCACAGGTCTCTTACCTGTAAAGATCGGTGCCTAGTTGTGGACCATTATTATTTTTATATTTTAGATAAGGTGTTGTATACAACAAGGGAGGTCAGTCAAAGTCCAGTATCGATTTACAAATTTAAATGACTACAGTATCATAGAGACCGATTTGTTTAAAATGTCACTAGTTAGAAATACAACAAGGTTATCTTACTGCTTGATCCACTTGAGCTCTCTTCCTCAGGTTCACTTCCAGTTTTCACTTTCTTTTTGCCTTTGCGTTTCTAAAAATACACGTTTTATATTAATGTCTAAAATAGTACAAAATATATTCCTATTCACTAGTTTCTAACTCATAGGAGCAATGTGTCACAAAATTTATTGTAGGTGACAATAACTATGTCCTCAAACAACGAATTATGCCTAAGCCCGCAGGACTAATATCTAAAACAAACACCTCTAGAAACTAAAAATCCAGTCAAGGCAAGGTACACAACTGACTAGGTGACTCCCATTGGTTCGTGGTACTGAATAACAGTACTGTACTCGACAATTTACAAACTTCCTCAACATAAAAAATAATCACAACATTTTATTAAAATTAAAAACAAAAAATAAACACACGCAAAAGGCCCATAATTCAAAATGATGAAATAATAAAAGTGTAAAATGAGAACACTTTGAAACATCCAGGACGAGTTTATTGTTTCTCGCCAGTAAAATGACATTTTTGAAATGTGTTGTCGTAAAATAAATTATGCGAAGAACGTCAGAGTTCGAGTCTTACTTCGTTGGGTCGAGCCTTCAGACATTATAAATGCTAATAATGGAAACACGAGGGATGGGCTTCGTGCAAACTTCAACCAACGATCCGTTGACGTAACAACTGGATTGCATGCCACGTAAACGATGTTAATTAAATTGAAAGGGACAAAAACATAGTAGCATTACCTTAGACTCTGCCATATCGCGTGATCTGCTTGAATTACTCGACTTTTATTGATCTGTTTAAGGTTACAGCCCGAAATTATTTTACTCCATTATCTCGGCAGTACAACATGCAAAGACTGTTGATGCGTTGTCATGGCAACGGTGTCTAGGTGAGTATCGAACGAAAGCTTTCGTGCCAGTTGCAGTTTTTGCAAAAGTAGTTACGTTGCTTTATTGATTACTACATAGCTCAAAGATATCGTGCGGTTTAGTTGATTCTTGCATCGAGTGTATTATTTTGTTTATTACCTTTCAATTTAATGTAATGATGGCATGGCTGTAATTATATTTTTAATGTTACTAATCATAAATATTGATATTTAAAACACAAAAGTTTGTAGAAACATTATGAATTAAGGTTAATTAATTTTGCTTATTTGATTAATAAGTTGCGGGGCGGAATTCATTGCCTTTTGTCAAGGGATACTCACTCATCACAATAACGTGCAAGCTTGAATCGCAGTGTTAAATGACAAAACAATTGTAAAAATTGTCGTAATTTCAAGGAAGGCATCGCTCTATTTGTACATATTGTTTGTAGATTTTTCCTAAAACAGGAAACCCAGGCGAAGCTAAAGAGTTTGTTAATACTTATAGCGTTCCGTAAGAAAAGCACACTCCCATAATCTTTGAGGTTAAAAAGACCATCTGTTCAATAGTTTATGACCACATAACTTTATTATTTCATAACAAATAAAACTTATGTCATGAATTATCTTCATTATAGTAGCAACTTGTCATAAGAGTGATTTACACAATGCTGCCCTTTTGCTTCCCAACAAACTATTACATTAAACGTCCATCCAAACACCCAATTTCTGGCAGCCACCGCTTTACCTGTTGCATCACTCCTACCATTTATCATCGCGACATAAACACGGAAAAACACAGGACAGAGAACATAGCCCTTCAAATTCCGATAGTAGTTCATTAGAACGACTGGCCTTTTCCTTCACCAGTTTTTTTTAGGACACTGACCTCTGTTGACGTTGGCAGTGTCACAGCTCAACTCTGGGCCGATGCCAGACTTTCGACAATGCTCCACCCAAAATAGCTACCGTCGAAAAGTTTATACGACATTTTTTCTGTTGTAAAATGTTAAAGACTCAGACCGCAGTACATCAATCCCGCGCGCAACTCCAATACCGCCGACCAAACGTATGGAACAAGTCTTTAATTTTCAAAATAACACTTTGTCACTTTTCCCCAAACATACTTTAATTAAAGCTGAAAGATCGTTTATAAGACTTCTCATTAAATTTTTTTTGTAAACAAAAAGAATCGGGCTTAAAAAAATGCGACACAAATAGTTTAAAGAATTTATTCAATAAAAAAGAATTATATATAAGAAGAACGTACATAACATCAATACACACGATAATGCAAATACAATGGAATAAACAATACCACTCTTCGGGATACATTCCGTAACTGTTTTATCTCACACATAATTCGTTCTCTAAGAGATCTCCCGCTCCCCTGCCACTGTAAGTTCTTAAAATAAGTCCCCGATGTTTAGACTATAAAGCATTTAAGTGTCTCGTTGGTCCCGACTCAATTTATTCTTATGTGGATGAGAAGTTCCACCAAAAGAAGCTTAACGTACCCATTAGTATTTATGAGAAATATAACACGCGCTTCATAATAGACTCCTCAAACTAATTACGGAAGTAATCCTCACAAACATTATGCATTATAAAATAAAAGTATGACTAGAACAAGTTAGACATAGTCTTATGGCAGCATAGTAATAGTTCAACGTACATATTTACACAATAACGCATGATTACGCAGATTTTAATTATATAAAACCGCTATTTTATAACACTGATGCACGTTTACTTCGTTAATCCTATAAGTCGGAGGCAGAGTACATAAAGTTTAAATACGTGTTTCACATAAAAATATTGCAAGCCGGTAATAAAAAACGTCGCAATAAAGATTATTTTTTCCGTCGCTTATAAGATTAACAAGGCGTAATAATATATACGTCACGATTTACATTCAGGGTGTAATTAAATTCAAGGTAACAGAATCAGTCAAGAATCGTCTAAAAGCTGAAACTGACGGCGTGTAATTATGTAAGTAATGCGACTCAAACCAGGTTTCCCAACGAGTTAATCGAATAAGTTCACTGCAGCGCGTAATCGACTACGATTTCTTGTGATGCCAATGCGCCCGTGCTTGAAACCAATCGAGTGAGAAAGCTGACTCCGTCGAATATGAATGACATTATAGGAAACCAACCGACTCGTTGCGGAACTATTTCCTGGCGTTGACAGATCGTAGGAATTTAAATCACTCTTGAAACAAAACGAAGGAAACGGTGCTTTCAATAACGCATGACATTACTTATTGCTTTCCGATGTAGGTACGAATTCGGATAACGTTCAGAATCAGCTAGTAACTTTTACCATATCACCGATAACTCTGACTAAATTCCAGTTCGACATTGTTTTTACAATGAGCGTCGAACGGGAAAATGCCATTCGAGCCGCATCACTAAGTCTTATTATCGTAGAATACATTACATGGAAGACTTGAACATAGTTACAGCTATTGGTCATTTGAGCACTGTTCAGTAAAGATTTGAGGAAGCTTTCCCGCGACTGGAGGTGTCGCGTGAGGATGTGCCGCTCGAAGCGTCATCGGCCGATGATCGTCGGCTCGTCGGCCATGGCCAGTTCATCTGTCGCTGCTTTATCACCTTTCCTCTTTCGTGAGTACCAGAGGAAGGACGCAGCGGCGAAGAGGTTGACGAGGACGACAAACCAGGCGAGGAAAAAACTGATGCCATAACTGTGAAGAAAAATAGTTTTTAATGACACAGAAAGAAAATGTAAAACAGATTCTGTATGTATCTCAAGTACCGAAAGCTTCTTCACAATACATTTCCAACAATTTAAATGCACAATTTCTTTAATGTCACATGTTCACAAAGTGCCATTGGGATCATAACACACATAAGTTCTGTGATATGTCATGCTCTGACTCAGTGGTGTAAAATTTAACTACCTTTGGGATGTAACCTTAAAGGGCGTCATAAACTTAAGGAATGTTATACCAGAATTACAGCTGGAGATGATCGCTGAAAAAGTTAAAGGTGCCCATAAAATAAAGGTACATCATTCATGAAAATTGACGTGACTTAGAATACGATAGAGAGAAAAATACTGTTCGTACATCCGAATCTTTAGAAATATGTGAATTTTGTGAATTGAGAAATAAATAACAGCATATTATTGATATAACGAGCATTGGAAAACATGTGACTTTTCAAAATCCATAAATTATTTAAGGTGTGAATAAAAGACAACGTTTTATACCTATCGGTGGGCGTAATGGTATAAAGATGCTGGAATTTTCCGAAATATATTGTACACTAACTGGAGTATAATAATACTTACTAATGGTAGGCACGTTCTGGATATATGAATCTGATGTTCTTTTTCATGTGGTCTACTGACGACATCGTCACTTGCACCACTACAAATGTGCACGATGCTGCAAAGAAATCGATAAATCAATAACAATTTTTCATATTTAGTCTCTATAATTTGCTAAATTTACTTAACATCCCATAATGATTAACTAACAAGAGGTTGATACCTATCTATCAAATGTTAAATATAAAAATTGTATGGATTAATATTTTTTAATACGTATGAATATCATATGTCACTTTAAGTCTCAGATTGTCTAGGTTAGAATGCAAGCACTGCGAATGTGAGCCTTGGCTATACTTACTGCTTATAAAGTGAATGCCAGCAGCGAGTCTCTTGAACATGTATCGAGGGTTGTGGAAGGTATATGTGGAGAAACCACAGCCCATCGCCATCACGAACAAGCTGATGATGCCGAAGGATATCATCGTCCTCACGTAGTCTGTACAGAAAGTAAAACCATTAAAATAACCCTATGGCAAAAGAAACAATATTATCCGTATTGTATAAATTGGTCTGAACGCTATTATGTATTAGTTACTATATCTTGTATGGTGTTGCCCACAGTTTGCTCTAGTTGTAGTAGACCAATAAGCAGTGCGATTCACTAAAACAATCATCTAACTGGCTGGCTATCGAGAAACGAATGTACGAAAATCTTATAAGGGCCTCTGGCGGGCACGGTAGGTTTTATTTTTGCAGTACATTTTAAATGTAAGACTGTCGGTACTCGTTAGATTCGACTGTAGAATATCGCGTAACAGTAAGAACAAAGCTCTCTAAAATCACTGTTGGTTGTAGACCAGACCAGAGTTGGTACATGATCTCGTATATGCAAAGCGAAAGTTCAAACATAATTTATTAGCTGCTAAATGCAGGATATGTGAAGTTTGGTAGTAGTATGGCAGGCAATTACTGCTTTGGACTCAGCGCCTAAAAGTTTAACGTGTCTGTGCCGCAGATAACATAGCCTCTATTAATAGCCGAACACTACAGCGATAGAATAAAGTATAGTTGGATAAAAATAGCAGCAACGCGGATTTATTCAAGTTGACTGTTTCCGTCGCATACAAGTAACTACTTTTCTTTTAAATTTCTAGTAGGTGTGAGTCAGGTTTTGTTATTACTAATAACATGTAATGTTTTATTTTTATGATTATTCTGTCATTTTTATTATTGTCAAAATGGTTAAGAAATTCTGTATTAAATTTCCTTTTAAAAGATCCGTTTTTTTCCTAGCTCTCCCATTTAGCGCCTATTACAAAACACAGTAAAAGTTCCCAAAAATATAAAGAACGAATGATGCAATAAGTAATTAGAGCACGAGAGCGATTAAAAACGTAACAAAATAAAGTGATTCACGTTGTTTGCAGCTCAATTTATAATTTTAGCTTTAGGAGCGATAAAATGCTCCTGAAAATTCGTTCTTTGGACAATTACGGAGAACTGGGATACAGTGAAGATTAATTGAATATGCAATTTCAAAAAGGACGTATGTCTTATTTCTTCGTTGTGAAAGATGTACCCTTTTCGAACTGGATCATTTAGCTACGTTGTTTAATGTCCCGTATTTGTGAATTGGGAAGCGAGCTCGAGGTAACAATATACATATATAGAAGGTACTGTTTTAATCAGTTAATGGGCCACAAGTGGTGGTCAAATGACATTTTAGCTGGCAGGGGAGGATTACGCGACAGATAATAAATTACGGGTTGTATTGCTAATTAATTATGTAGCTATTTCGCTTTTGTTCACTTATTTGTGACGCTCAATTGTTTTGTAGTATTTTTCCACAATGCAGGATAATTTAGTTGTGGATGACTTTACTTATTTATTTTTGTTTAATAAATTACGATACTACCGTTACAATAATACGTTACGTACGTACGTTTTGGATATAGCTTTGAAATAGGATATACTTGTAGGCTTTTGTAAGGTTACAATTTTTTTTCCTGACCTAATTTGCTTTCTACTTTCTTTGAATTTTTTAAAAAAGTATATCTATTTTATCTAACTTTGTGGTACTAACAATTTGTTTCATAAAAGTAGTTCTGCATAAAACAATGTTCTAGTTTAAAGAGATTGCGCCGTGGTCTCGTATGCAATATCAGGTTACAAAGAGTCAGCTAGCCTTTGTAACGCGAGTAAGTCTAACGTACGGTCTAGGAAGACGGAATATAGGGTCGCTCATTATGTATTCGTGTTAAACGAATTGTATAAATTGTTTGCTGCATCTGAGAAAAATTAAGCGGCCAGTTTAGACTTTGATGTGCCTAAACATACGTATTTGTTTATGGAAAATTATCTACCAGATTCCGGCAGAAACAATTTGTTAGATGCCATAAGAAATTCAGCTTTATAAGCTAGGCAATACTTTGAGTTAAACTTATTCAGAGGTTGTGATTTTTTTGGTGATTTTGGTATTCAGTACCTAGTCAAAAGTGATGATTTCGAAAATGAAAATTGATATCTATATAGGTAATTTACATTACAAAACCTGTTATACACAATGCGTTGATTTTTTTCCATGAAGCGCAATAGCAGAAGATTTCTCAAAGCTTGTTCAAGATTTCTTATATTTACATTCATTGTACTAAAGTGTGCTTACTGGCTATATTTACGTCATATGCTGGATCAGTTGGTCGGCCGCTCTCCATGGCTGGCTGCGCCAAGTAGTTGGTGCATCCTGCAAAGAAAATTAAATTCAGAATCGTCATATACTTTCACAAAATTGACATTATTTGATTGGACGACTTTCTGTTCAAGAGACAATCGTCAAAATAATGTTCTAAAACCATGATTCGTGATTATATCTATGAAATAAAAAAATTTCGGAAAGTACATTACGGATAGTAGCATTATCGTAGAGTGAAAAGTTCAGCTGAATAGAATAAGGTAGCAAAAAAGTTGCAATTCGGATTTTAATTCAAAAATAGTATCTTGTTACCTACTCAAAATTATAGTAACCAAGATCAATAGTATTCAGTTTCAGAAATAATAAACGAAAGTCCAAGAGAAACCGCAAGAGAAATGATTACTACTAGTTGTAAAACAAGACATGAAACGAGCTACAATGCGCTTTGGCACTAATTAACTGAAGAATTAATATATCACCCGTGTGATGACAAGCGGTAAAATATTGGAGTAAAGGCACGCCTGTAAAATCAATCATGGGACTTCAAAACGTACTTTGAAAGCACGAGAATTAAGGCTGGTATAACTCTAGACAATTAATGTTCGCAGTATGTATCTACTAGCTATATACGTAAATGAAGAATCATACAAGAATATTTAAGATGTTTTATTACTGCATCGCAAGAACCGTTTCTTTTAGTCCGAGAAAGGACTTTAAAATAAATTAATGCTGTGCGATGTTTCGATTACAAAAAAATCTTGAAGAAATCTATAATATGAAGCAATACCTATAATCTCTTCAAAATTTTGTGTCAAGCAACTTGTAACGGACTTTTATAGAACGTTCAATAAAAAATGTTACGCCCGAAAATTTATGAAAAAAATCCGCTCAACTTTGTAACAAATAAACAGCCTCTCAATTTGTTATGAACTCACTTTGATGTATTTTAAAATTGAATTTGTCTCATTTCACTGTTTGATTGTAAAACAAGGTAAGTACTTGTAAAACTGGAGGGTTGCAAAGCGAATTTTATTTCGTTAGAGCACTCTCTATGATTGCATTTAAAACGTATATGTATAGAGAATTGTGTCGACATTTTAGAGAGATTTGAAGGTGTCAAAGGAAAGCCAGCGTTTGAATGCAGAGCTTTGTTAGGAAATGCTCTGAGAGAGCTAAGGCGTGAGGTTTACCGGTACAGAATTGTTACGTCATGATTCTAGTAGGTATTATAATTTCACATAATAATATAGTGAAGAGCTTTAGACTGAAATAGTTGTGATATAATTCTGTGTTTTGGACAATTAAATCGAAAATTGCTTTGAAATTAATATATTAATGAAAAGTAATCACAAATACAGGAAATCAAGCCTTTTCTCTGTGGGAGTAGCTGAGACCAGAAACCATAAACCAAATGAACAATATTCTTAACTTTAACAAAAATAATTTACTTTTGCTATGGACTATTGGTAAAAAGTTGGTTCTCATTGTTCAAATGGATAATGTTACTTATATCATAGCTAAAGACGAAGGAATATTTATCTATCAATATACGTCAACAAAGTCCTTAAAGAAGACAGTCACCAGTTTCAGGAAGCTAAGTTTACATACCGTAGCTATTTTCTGAACGAGGTCGTTAACCTTTTGTGGATACGGTTAGTCGATGTTTTATGTTACCTCCGGTGGTGTTATCGTGAAACGGTTATAGGTGACACGGATGTAGCCCGTGTTCCCGGATAAGCTTAGAGTTTTATGTGTGTGCGTGTGAGTTGTAGTTTCATACTCGTACAGGCATAAAATAATTGCGTCATTTGCAACAGCGTGGGGATGTAGGTAAACAATGATGTCAAATCTTGTCTTATTTAGATAGTTCTTTTATAGGAACACTAGCTGACCCGCGCAACTTCATTTGCGTCACATAAGAGAGAATGGATCATATTTTTCCCCGTTTTTGTAACATTTTTTACTACTACTCTGCTCCTGTTTGTCGTAGCGTGATGTTATATAGCTTATAGCCTTCCTCGATAAATAGAATATCTAACAGTAAAAGATTTTTTCAAATAGCTCCAGTAGTTCCAGATTAGCGCGTTCAAATAAACAAACAAACAAACAAACTCTTCAGCTTTATAGTATTAGTATAGATATGTACATGTTGTCCAACAACTAGATAGAGCTTTGTGTACAAGGTTCGCGGCTGGCGAAGGTATACAAATATCAGAATTTAAAATATCAATGCATAAATATGCAGTGGCTTATTTGATACAACTAAGTATACTTTAATTAAGAAAACACAGAATGACTAATTAGAATCTAGATAAATCGTGCATAGTTCTCTACTAAGTGGTCAGACTATAGTACAGATTATAATGATTCGGTTAATTTGTGTTAATTAATTGGTTGCATTAAACAAACGATTCGAGCACTAAATGACTTTATCATCGAGACATTAAATTGAGCTAATAGAAAGTACTAAATTGAGATTTTTATTATAGTGCAGGAATTCAATATTATGTATGTACCTATAGTAAAATTATGTCGAGTATAGTAATTAGTACAAAATAAAGTTATGAACTATTGACCAATGATTTTCGTAAATCGAAAAATACTAGCACATTGAACTTTATACCAATAATTTTAAAGCTCATTATCATACTGATACTAATTAAATAAAGTCAAATAGGAAATGCTCTCCCGACTTATTCATGAATTTTATTTGGAGTGTTAAATGCGTTTCGTTATAGCATCGTAAATCTTAACCTTAGCTAAGTTCAATCTAAAATCAGATTTCCAATGAAATACTTAATTAAATTTGCATTATACAAACAACGTGCACGGTCTTTAGTTGAAATCGTTTGATTCAATACGAAGAGAAGTCATTGTTTTGTATAGAACATTATTGTTCATAATGTTGTGCTCTAATAAATTTGTGTTTGCATTTTGAAGATCAGAGCCTTAAGTTGTGGGTAATATTTTTATGTGCTGCTGCATTTCTATACCGATCGTCTTTTTAATAATTTACTGAAGATAGTATGTTAATACTTTGTGCTAGAGTTTATGGGAAAAATAAATTCTGAATTGGCATATAAGATGCATTTGTCTATAAACCCTTACGATAATACTGAGAAATTTAGTGATAGTTATTGGTACCGATCTTTGGTATGTTGTATTTATTATTACTATACCCGTGTCCTGCTGCCAACTGGGAAATTGTAACAAATTGACACAAATAGTTTCAAAATCTTATTATTAGAATCTAAGCCAATTTTATAGCTCTAACATATTGGCGTGCAAAGTTTATCGACAGTGGAGCCATTTTAATTCTACAAACGATTAGTATTTATGTATCCGTTTTGGATCACTTACAACACTTGAAATAAATTTTAATGACAAACGATTAGGTCATGGCATTCGAATAATCTGATGCGCAAAGATAACAACGAATTATCTATTGTGAAACGTCCCTATATCGATAAATTAATGTGAGAATTTATATGTATAAATATAGTAGTATCTGCCTGCGACTTAAGCCCCGTGAATTATTTTTCCGAAATAAAAAGAATTTTATATCCATGTTTTAAACTACATATATGGGTTCCAAGATTCATCCAAATCCGGCTAGTGTTTTTTTCTTGAAAGATCAACAAACATACATACATGAAATCATCCTCACAAACTTTCACATTTATTATATTATTATTAGAAACTTATTTCAGTGAATGTCTTTGATAGTTTGTTATCAATATGCTTAACTTATGCCTAGTTATTTGTTTAACGGTTTTATTTAAATAATTGATTTTCTTGAGACAGGTACTAAATATAAAGTCGAAATTGATACAAACATATAATTTTAATTACATTTCTTTTGACAGATTATTTTATACGCAAACGACTACTACTACTATCCAATTAGTCACGCAGACTTGCAGAGCGCGGCTTGGAGCCAAGTGTTAATATGTATTGGATTGAATTAATTATATTGGCAGATGTTTGACCTACATTTAAAAGAACTATGTTGTCCACTTTTGAAGTATGGGAGACAAAGAGGCAAATCCCTATCACTCAGACACACAGTGCATTGGAGTTTTTTTTCATGGGAAACGCTTTTTGCTTTCCGGAGGAAATATAAATAATTATAATTATATCTTCAACAATTTTTTGTGCCATCCACAAATAATTGTTTCGGGTCTGGTTGCACTTTGCATCCATTGTTATTGTTGTATTGTTATTATTAATTGTATGTTTGTAAAAGTCCCCGCGACACAAGAACAATTCTTAGTGCTAGAGTTGTCTTTTTCATAAAAAGAATACTTGGACATACATAGTTTGCAGATCCTGCATTTCTAAAGTCCCTTACAATAAACATAATATCAAATAAGCCTTGCAGAAGCAACACACATGACGTGGATGCAATGAACATTCGTATTACTAAACATATGGGAATCTTCAACCCACTACACGATCTTCAAAGAATTGACTACATTTATCTCGAGTAACTTCTGATTGCAAGTATTTTGATATAAACAATTCCTTTATGAATCATCAAATTATCTGTAAATTTCTACTAGTCATTATTGTTTGGCTTAAAGTTTAATCGCAATGCGGATTCCTCTTTAATGACACGCTCGTTAAATCTTTTTGGCTTGCAATTAAGATATGCTAATATAAATCAATTGGTACTGTTTAAAAAGTAGAATAGTACATTATATTATAAACAGATATTCCCGTCTTGAATTTCTACGTAGCTTTGCAAAGTTAATCTGCGGTTTAAAACTCTTACTGTATTGTAACTCAATAGAATATCTAAGAATGTTACGTCTCGTAATAACATCACTTCTGAATCGCTATATAAATTGACTAATAAGGTACTTGAAAACTTTATCTTTAGGTATTAAGCTAAAACGATCAAAGTTTTCTTCCAATTGTAAACTATAATGGCGGCACGAAGAGTCAATAAAATTCAATACTAATCGACACATTTATATTATTGGCGCCATTGTTTTATTATTCGAGAATACCAAGTCTAGTCATATAAATCTGTCAAATTTGGCATTGAAAATTTAAGAAAAAATAAAGGCATGAACTCTTGCAAAGTTATTTACGTTCTAAGGGATTAAGGAGGTAAATTATTGTTTGTTAGTACGAATTTTACTGGCGTGGTTTTGAAGGCGATTGTACACACGTGTAGTGTTTTGTTTCATTGTCTCGGCCAAATGTCAATGTCAAAGTGACATGTCCCGTCGAAGTGTCAAGTGGTTCTTTGACTGGATTATTCTCTCTCATATATTCATAATAATAAACGATACGGAAGAGCACATTTTTTATAAAAAATGTCATAACAGTTACAGCAAGTTTTTATAAAATGCAAGTTGGATTGGTAAACTTGGTAATTTTCTCGCATCGGGAACATTTGCTTAGTCGTTCGATCGCTAACATCATTGTTACAAAACTAAAAATATATGACAGGAAAGCAATTTTCAACAACTATCAATAATAGTTTTTTCGTTAAAAACCCATCAGCGCCCCTAGCGTATTTTGCAAGAACTATTTTCTTCAAGTCACTAGCCAATAGAACCTACAGATTGTAAACGCGCTTCTTCTAAACCATTTCAATTGTATCGAAGATAAAAAAAAAACCTTCGTCAAATGACGGCGATGATGATGATGTAAACAAAAATATAATGTCAACATTTCACTTGTAATAATTTGGTACATAAACACAGCTGAATGCTACGGCATTTGTTATTTTGATTCGCTGTTTACATAACATTTCAGGAATGACATACGTATATAAAGCGACGGTGTGTTGCAAACGTTTAAACATATTTTATATTTATTTCTACGTCATAGTTTGAGACTGTGTTTCCGGTTTGAAAGAAAGAAAATAAAGAAAACTTCGCAAATACCCTGAACCAATAATCAATTTATAAATTCGTGTCAAAAGAAGATTGATACAAATTCGACCTTTGTTTTTGTTACCCGACCAAAAAAAAAAGAAAGAAGGAACTTCTCATTTTGATTTGGATTTGTTTATGTTCCCTGGATACACAGAAATTGGAACGAATTTAATGTTTTTGTTAATTTACTAGATGCATTTTTGGTGATGGTGGGATACTTTGAAGTTTTGTAAAAACAAATGTATGTATAAAAGTTGTATTGTTAGTGCTCTTAGATTAAACTTTTAGTTTTACTATTACCTGCATACGAAATGTGATAAATATAAATTGCATCATAACAAATTCAAACTCTATTATGAGATACATAAATAATCGTGCTCGATTAGCAATATATTTTACGACGGGTGCTATAGACACTCGCATCACAAATGAAAGGGCTCAATGCCAAAAGCTAACGCATGTTGGTACATTACACTAGTCACGTAGACATAACAGAAGATTACGAACATTTCACTGTAAGATTAAGAACAGTTTCAATCCTCGACAGTACCGACTGTACAAAATCGCGCTGATTTTGTACAGTCGGTACTGTCGAGGATCGAAATTTTGACATTTAGAATGTACTGCCAAAATAGTTCCTACGACGCCCGTCAGAGGCGCTGATCAGATTTTCATACAAAATTTCTCGATGACAGTTCGGTTGTCGGAAGTCGATAGTAGCAGAGAATCGAGCTACAGATTTCCACTCGCTGCGTTACAAAGGGCACGTTTTTTTTCAATCTCCAGTCAAAGTCTGTCTATCTGGCAATGTTCCATATTTGCAAAATTGCGAACGAAAATATGCAGTAATTTGTTAAACTATGTGAGAGGTGAGTACCTGACGATTAATAGTGGATAACCACTGGACAGGATGAGAAGTTAAGGCGTTATTTTAGTACTGGTGAGGCGTATTTTACTGCCAATTGAACAGGGTCTACATTTTTCAGTATTGTTACAAGCACCGATGTTTACCTTCGGAAATGCAGTTACCAAGACGATTTATACAGAAATAAAAACGACTAGTAAAGATGCACACAGCATTTAACGACCGATGGAACTCGGGCAGTCTCGTAAAGACAGATAATTATGTTCCTCACAACGCAATTGCGCTTGTTCTATCTCCGAGATGCGCTTTCAGTCTCACGATCTGTTTCTATTCCCGCCGTACATTATGCTTTACTTGCGTTAGTTCCCCCATTGTTTATTTATTTACACGACTCGGACCGTTGATACGAAACTATGGATTCGCCCGTTGACGACTTGAAAGAACCAATGTGGTATTTTTATCGGTGAATATAAATCTTATTGTGTGGGCAGACTATACAGTGTTTATTCTTTGTGGAAATTCAGACGGTTTCCGCACATGCCAACGGTATATTTCTCAGTAATTTTTCGATCGTTATCGCGTACACCTGGTTTAATGATTTAATAGCCGAACGGTACGTTGCTGTTAACGTTTATATTTTATAAAACAGATACCGGTCAGCCACAAAAATAAATGGTATGAGCTCTGTGTATAATTTAGAGTGTAACCAGTGAGTTACGAAAAATATGTGCTTGAAATAACTCAAAAGAATAGCAAAGGCGGGCGTTAATGGGTTGTTGCGTCACGCTATTGTAAAATAGCTAATAGCTAGAACGTAACCTGTAAACAGTTTTCCAGGTAGAGAAAGCAATTTCAGGTTGCGATCGTATTTTTCATAAAGGCCAGCACTATAAAGTAAACTAATTAACCCCTTTATCCAGTGGATTGCTTCGTAATTGCAAATTACATTCACTGATATTGGAATTTCGATTTTATTCGTATGTAAAGTTAATTAAAAAATGTGCAGATGTTTCTTTGTAACTGTGTTCCCATTTTTTGTCATCGTGAATTACAATCGAAAATTGGCATGTGGAAAAATGTTCAACAAGAATTTATTACTAAGTAGCTTTCGAACTAAGATGTTTTTAGTGCTACAAGATTTTATCATAGAAGTACGATGTCTTAAAGCAATGTAGACAAGTTTAGTAGGGTGATAATGACCATTACTGCCCCCACGCGTCGCTCTGGCGCTCCCGCGGCGCGACTAAAGCATTGTCTATGTTCAGATTGACGCACAACGGGAGATCTCGATAAAGTGACATGTTTCAAAGAAAAGTTGTTCTCTTATTTTCTTACTTTTATGTTAGTACATGTCGTTATTAAAGTCATGGGGATTTTATTGAGATAAAGATGACTAGAAATTTTCATCGTAGGAAAAAATATACTACCAATGGAGAAATGGAAAATTCTATCGCTATGATTTTTAGTTAATACTGACATAGTGCTTACAAATATATAACATAGGTAATCAAGAATCAAGTAACATATTATGTAGATCTAGGCATGTAATAGACAGAATTTAGTCAAAACTTAAACAATAATGGTTTCAATCTCCTCATTTACGAAATCAGTGTTCCGGATGTCAATTTGTGTAACATTTCCGCCTAAATAGTAGAAAAAAACACGCATATTTTAATGTCTATTACAATTTGTTGTCAATTCCATTATAAACCTTGAATTAAATGAATCATAAATCAACATAGCATAGTTTCGTTTAATATAAAATTTATGTCGCTGTCAAGTTGATATATTTTACAGTTAGACTTGCACAACGGAGTCAAATTAAAAGGAATTTGACAAATTTATAGTCGTATTAAAATTAAAAATAAGAGATAAAACGTATACTAGAAAATAAAAGAGTTATTTCATGACCACAGCCTTAATTGTAAATGTTAAAAATGCATATTATTTTCAAAAATTAAGTTAACAGACATTAATTCGAATATAAACAAAATTATATTTTCTCCAAAGATCAAGCTAATTGTAAAGCTGACACTGGTTAGTACCAGTACCATGTACCATGTACCATGATATGCTTTTTATGATTCTTTACCTAGTGGTAAAGAATCATAAAAAGCATATCAGTTGGCCAAAAATAGAAAATGCCAAAAATAGACATCGCTTCAGGTGTGTCAATAACCTTACAGGTAATAAAAGGACGCGCCAGTGGATTTAGAACAAATAGAGAATTTGTTTTCTTGGGTTGTCTTACAACTTTGAAACGGGTGCCGAACATTGATTTTATATAATTTACCTTTACGATTCACTATTTCAGAAAGTAATATTTTCTGTTTGTTTGAAACAACTTTTAGAAGTGTCTAGTATTCATATTAAACCGTAAATAATAATCTCCTATAACTATACAGATAAATACTATAAAAGCGCTAAGAACTCTCTGCTTGTCTATTACATTTTCACGCTAAACCGCCGAACCGATTATGATACAATTTCGTAAAAAGATAGTTGAAGAATGGATATCAGACACATTAGTGCAACTTAAAAGAAAACAACGATAATGTTTTTGATACTTATTTTCTTTATTTTACTCGAACTACAAGGTAGCAAAACTATGTTGGTGCGCTAATAAATTATGAATGCATATTCACAAAACTAAGCTTGTTCTCTACTTTTACGTTCGTTGAGTTCATATTTCAGGTTTTATGAACTGCATGTCAAAGCATATTTCACGATCCTCATTGCTAAAAGCTGACCTCAATTTACTTATGAGTAGAAGTCGAGAAACACAATCAGACTTTATTTAATAAAGACATATGAGATATGACTGGCGCATATTAATGCATTGCAAGAAATGCTATGGGAACGTGACTTGCTTCAAAGCGGCGTAATATTATTGTCCGCGAATTTCTTGGTCGTTGTAAGCTTTATTATATTAAGACTATTATTCTGTCTAAAATTTTTGTAGTCAATGTGTGCGAACAATCGTCACCGCGTTAATAAATATGATCCCATTTGTATGAAGGGAAAAAAATAGATGAAAATTAGAATAGTCTGTGAACAGATGGGTTTTGCTTCGCTAATTTTAGTACAATAAATTTATATCAACTAGGCACACTTTTCTTGTGTAAAGAAAATGTCAATTGTGAAAATACTATAAAGACGTTCACACGTTCGCAAATTAAATTGCTAACTGAATACGTTTTTGTGATAATAGGTTTGGAATATTATTTTCTGTTAGTTTTTTTATAACATTATTAGTAACCCACTGTTTCGTATTATTGTCGCTGAAGTTATAAAGAATTCTTTTTGATTTTAGGGCAAAGAGGTATATTAAAATTATGTGTCACGAAAATCAATTCTACTAGGCAGTGATTTTTTAGAAAAAAAAAGTTGTACCACCTACTCTTAGCAGACATTTTAACAACAACATAAACCAATTTTATAGTAACCCAGAAATCAGGTAACAGTAAACTAGTTAAATACACATAACCGCATCGAGATAAACTGGGAGTTTTATATGTTTACTTGCAGTTTTACTTTTAAAATGTTACATGGCTATTTGGAGGCACACAAAACGTTGAGAAACGGCGGTGGTAACGACAGATTTGTTAGTGTTAATAATAGGTAAACACATTGTGAACGATTAACTGCGTGCGTCTGGGCAAACGTGTTGGATTTACGAGGGAACAGCACGCGTCATTTTACTGAAACGAACAGCTTTGAACACAATTCACGGGTTTTGATAGCGCGCTTGTCGGACGGATATTGTATTATGAATTTTTAATGCTAGTACTATTTAAGTTGAATTATTGCAACGAAAACCATAGGTTATATTCTTGTATTTATTTCAAAGCTATTTGACTGTCCTATGCATTATATTTTAACCTAATTCGCTCCTTCAATGCAAAAGGGCCACAACTCAAAAAAAAATGAAAATCGTTTTATTGCAAAAATGACACCTGAACCGGCTATATTTTATAGTAAAAAAAAAACACCCATCATTTTAGCTTATATTATGGCTGCACTGACTTACTGCCCTTTTTGCATTAGCTCACTTTGACAGGTAATGTCAGTGCAAAACAGCCACTTTGTGAGTTGCGCCCGGAGATTCAACGCAAATGCTCGTCAGTTGCGTGAAAAAAAGCCACAATCCAAAATACGTCTGTGTTGGGTGTCAAATTTCAAGTTAATGTGATTATATTTTACAATGCAAAACTGCCATATTTTGGAAAACGTCCTTTTTGCATTCTAACTATAGTATTTGTTACCATATTTTGTAATACAAAAGTGCCATTTTTCTGAAAACTACCGTTTTGCATTCAAACACTAGTATTTGTTATTATATTTTGTAATATAACAGTAGCATATTTTGAAATACGTCCCTTTTGCATTAAATTATTGTGGAATAAATAATTATTTTTAGCATGCTAGAATGGGAAGGCCATAAATATGGCCGTTTGGCATGATAATAATTTTAGTTTTCGTTAAAATTTTCAAAACAAAATTTAACATTTTGATGCAGGGAAAGGCAAGGAGGGACCCTGCCTTTTCAAATCGCCCTTTTAGCGGCAAGATCCGACCAGTCCTTTTCAAATGCGTCTAGGTCATCCCGCCATCTCCGTTTAGGTCTCCCGCGTCTGCGATGACCATCCTCTGGCATTCAGTTGGTAAATATGCGGGCCCACCTTTCCGGATGCATGCGGATAATGTGGCCGGCCAAGTTCCATTTCAACCTGGCGGTCTTCTTCCCTAAATCGGCTATGCGAGTTTGGGAGCGCAGTATAGAATTTTGGACGTGATCTGTTCTTCTTACATCTGATATACTACGCTCCATCGCTCTCTGGCAAACCTTCGGTTTCTACTTTTGGTTTTCCGTAAGGGACCATGTTTGGGCACCGTAGGTTAGGACGGGTAGTATAAACATTTCGACGAGCTTCCGCTTTAGTGACAGTGGAAGGTTACCTTTCATTAGCTCTTTCATGGACCAGGAGCTCTTCCAGGCACTTGTGACACGTTTGTCCCGTCGGTTGTTAAAAAAGGTTATCCGGCTCAAGTAAGTGTACTCGTCGACATAGTGTATGACGTGCCCGCCTACCTCGACCCTACGTTTTGTGTTGTTGGTCATAACCTGGGTTTTTGTCCGGTTCTTACTTAGTCCAATCTGAAGGCTTGCCGTGCTCAGATCTTTGAGCATTGATTCGAGTTCCAATGCAAAGGAAGAGAAGAGGACAATGTCGTCTGCAAAACGAAGGTTTGTTAACTGTTTGCCACTAACAACAATGCCTTTTGATTGAAGCCAGGCTCCTGAAAATTTTTTCGAGGGTAATTTGGGAGATAGCTGGTCTTCCTGTTTCACGCTTCTTTGGATTAAGAGAGATTGTTGCATATTGCTTTGATGAGTTTGATGTATGTAGCTTCGATTCTACATAGTATCTTCTTAAGGTCTTGGTTATGGAGTGATGATTCTGTGGCGGAATGACTGATGCTGCCAAAAGCTTTGGAATAATCCACGAATGCTAAATATAAAGGTTTATTAAACTCATAAAACTTTTCTATCATCTTATTTCTTTAATACTCCTGCTGCACTCAGTCTACTCGTCACGTTACACATTGATTGATGATGATGATTGATGTTTAATTTTACTGAATAATGAAAGTTACGCACAAAGTTGATCTCTATTATATTACTTATTTAATAATAACTAAAGATTTTTTAATTTAGATTGTTTAATACAATGTTTTCCTGGTGTCTATTCACTTATGGTTTTATTTACTAATAAGATTTTACTTTTTGATATGGTTTTTTACTAAAAAATGTACAATAAACCATTTTTATTTGCAAAACTGTGTTTAATTTTTGACATATTTTTCATGATATTGGTTCAAATTTTGAATGCAAAACGGACTTATATGCTTTTTTTTCTTAATAGGTAACAGCTATTACAAAGTTTATATCGTAGATAGATAAAGCTAAAAAATACGCATCTAATGATATATTAACATCTTATAATTAATTAATAAATATATAAAATATTATAAAAAAACAGTTTCAAAAATTTGTTTTGGCTCTCCTGTAAAATTTATAGTTTTCGATTTGTGACCCTTTTGTATTCAAGGAGCGAATTGTCCAATATCTATGTCTCAAGTCTAGTCTAGTAACATTGACGTGCGTTGTTTTACTAAAATCAAATAATTGTAGTGATGAGTATTTCTTTAAATCATAACTATTATCAGTATGATTTTAGGCAAAAAAGTAATTTATGGATTTTAGTGTCTACCTAAGACATTGATCCCTCGATCGCAATTTCAGAATAATATAATAAAAACGAAATGTAACGATAAAGGTGTGGAAAAACCCCCATAACAAATTCCTGAAAGTCGCCATTAAGATATTAGTTGTAGACAAACGTGGACATTTACCAACAATAAATGTCAAACGTTGTTGATCCAACTATATTTCTCTTCAGGGTTACCCTACGGAATTTTTATGATTGTATCTTCATTTGTACTATGGTATTTTAGTTACCTACGAAAATAAGAACTCAGATGTTATTTGCAATTTATTATTTATACTCAAAATTTAATTTTATTTAAGTTTGAATGATTATGATTACTTTTTATATTCCTTAATATTTTTACTGATCAAGTTTAAAAGGCATAGTAAGTATACTGTAAAGAAAAGTTAGTCACATCTTTGAAATGGTCGTAGTTTCATCAACGTTAACCGTTATAAGATTTTTGTCATTTTCGAATTAATTCGATTTCTTTAGTACTTTGCAACAGAAGATTCGATTTCGTAAACTGTAAGAGGATGTAGTATCCATCGAAGTTTTTTCCAAACAAGTCTAAGAATATCTGCAGATATTTATAAGAGGTCTACCTATCGCCATAAATAAATCTCAAGCATCTATTTCTAGAAGCTGTTTTTCTTAACGTACTCCAACTAACTCCACCTTCGGCCCGCTGACGGACTGTAGGTATTAATTGAAGATTAAATGGTAGATGCTTTTAGGCGAGGAAAAAAAACAACAGTATGGGAAAATAAACCACGGGGCTAATGGACATACAGATTGAGATGAAACAGAAGGCAGAATAAAAAATAAACTTCACCGGAGTAAAATTTTCACGTGGTTTTCAAACATTTCACATTTTTTATGTAAGATGTTGTGCAGTTGCTCAATACAACCTGATTATCTCAGAGATAATTTACTTTTTTCTTTACAATGTTACTATGGGACTGTTTGGAATAAAAACGGAACTGGCGTGTCTTATCATTCAATAGTTGAATGGAATTTTTGAGTGACATATGGACGAGATTAAAGGAAGGAAATGTTTTGTTCGTTTTTTAGAGTTACAGAATTTCTGAACTGAATGAAACTAGTGATAACTCAAAACGACAGTAATATTAAGGACAAAATTATCTAAACGTAGTTTTCCTACAAGAATCATTTACTTTTAATTTAGTTTACTCCCGATAATTCAAAGTAAAGAAATATAGTCAATCATAGGCCAATAGCCACTAAATACTCCTCTTAATATTAAATAAGCTTTCAGTTTGACCATAAAATATAACCGTAATCTAAACAAGTGTCACATTTTTCTTCAACCGTTTAATAATCACTTATAATTCATAAGAATAGCACCTGTTTAATTACAACATAATTTAAACATCATATATCTTGGCAAACATTTATGTGAATCATCGGAGTGTTATATTATTTTTTACTATGTGATGATACGTTTATGTTAACGTTTAGGAGTATCTATAACATAAGGCTTTAAATACATGAGGAAAATAATGTAAGACTATCATTAATATAATAGAGCGGCAATTTGAAATTAACCGCAATGAGAACAACGTACGCGCCCACTTTTTGCGTGTACAAATACTTATATTTTTCATATTCTATACGGTTTTAATAAGGACAAAATTGGCTCTTTACAACATCATCTAATCAGTATGAATTTTGAATATCGGTGTACGGAAATACATAAAGCCACTGTTTAAGCCAATTTAAATAAAGCAATGGTGCTCTATGGAGTCATCAGTTTTAACAACTGAAGTTATCTAGCGTATCACAGTACGGTCCAAATATCGACACAGTTATCAGTAGAAAGTCATTATTGTGTTCTCATATAGCATACTTAAATTTCCAGTGTTAAATAAAATGAAACTATAACTTACTCATACGGAAGTCTCCAACTAATCCAGTAATGTTCTGCGGCTTCGGTAACGCAGGGTTGGTCAAATTCTTCCCATACACCGTGACATTCGGCTGGAACACATACCGGCACATCTCCCAAACTCCAGAATCACTGTACATGAAATACCGGCCGGTGGGTAGGTAAATACCTGGAAACAATCGCAAGTGTTAATGACTCTACATCGCTTGGCTCTCGTCCAAACATTTAGTCAGTAATTAATATAGATCAAACATAATTCGGTGTTCCGAGGTGCCAAGATTTCACTTCAAGATTTTCACTGCAGTTGTAATTTGATTAAAATTCGATGTGTGAAATTGTTATGTATCTTTTTTGGAGTAATTGCTTTCACTAGCAGTGGTAGTTAAAATGATAAACAGGGTGACTGATTTTGTTCCAATAAAACTATTAAAATGGCCATTTAAGTACCTTACTCTGACTATTTAAAAAACAAAATTGAATGCATTATTAATTATTTAATTATTCTCGAATGCTGGAGAATGTAGAAATCTTTACAGAGAATATTTTTACGATTATTGGATTATGAAGTATATCTGTCTCGAATATAAATCAAAGCTATTAGTGAAATGAACTCATAATAAATACTGTGATTTTAGTCACTAAAGTGCATTCGTAATTCATACAAAATAATTATGGTACAGTAATTATGCAAGACGTTAACATTCACTGTAGCCCTGCAATTTAGCGTTATTCTCACGATGGCATTACTAAGTATTTCGATTCTGCAATACTTTTGTTGTCTTGTGGTTTAAAGTTCTTACTTATAGATAAACTACCGCTAAATGTACTCAGAATTAGGGGTTATTCATTTAACAATTTTACTACAAACCAATGTTTGGTATAGGTTTCCCTATCATTCATTAAATCTACTTTCGATCCTTCGATATGACCTAATACTAAAAGTGATAAATAAGGCTAATATTACGAACCCTCCCTCCATCACTAACGTTACTCGTCATTAGCTCACCGGCTTCAAACTTGAGCCAATTTCCGTCGTGAACTAACAACGTTACATCGCAAACTACCTAACGATATTTACGGGTCGCCACCGGTACTTTCGTTTGCTTTTAGTTCGCTACTACATTATTTAAGACTAAAAAAAAATGTAATGGAACTTTTGCAGCAATGGATAACTATGTTAAACAAAACGATCGTACAAGTGACGTCACTAAAGTCACTGTTACTGTCATATTTGAAGATACTGAACGATTTGTTTGTCTGTTTTGTGTTCACTGTATTTTGGAAGTACATTAGTTTGCGAACCTAATGGGTTATTTCAAAGATCAATTTTCAAACGACCATGGGTTTTGATTGATCGATGGATCTGTTTATCTAGCAAATTGAAAGTACACAAAGCAAGTTATAGTAGAACAGTGTACGCACTAATACTTCTCTAAGTTCGCTAGTAGTAGTTCAGAAATAGATCAAAGGACGTTGACCCCATTGCCATACGTCTGTAATTAATAATAAACTGTGTATGTTACGGTTTCCCTAATATTTTAAACCTATTTGCGTTTGTGCAGTGCAGTAATAAAGTTTCTTACAGTTCGTAAAATATTATGTCGTTTTTGATCGTTGAAATGCGATCGTGATATCTTGAGACGTCGTTGCAAGTTATTATTCAAATAACAAGTGAAAATAAATGAAACTTTTATGTCATCCATAACTGAAATATAAATTTTATACAATCATTAACCAAGTTAATTGAATTTTTTCTTCATAACTTTCTAACTGATTACCGAATTTGATATTCCTCCTTCAAATAAATCCAATTTATTGTCTGCTTGTGATTATTCTATGAAGAAAAGTCACGAAAGTTACGATCTTTCCATCGATTTCTTTGAAACCTTTTGTTTTGCGTCTCACTCGTCGACGTTTTTATATTCTCGTTACGAACTTAACCTCCTGCCTACCAGGGTCCCTTTTTTTGGAGTATGCTGTTGAAATTTTAGTATAACGTTGACAATAGGATATGATATAGGTACAGGAAAAATAGTAAAAAAAATCCTTCATGGGGAAAATCGGTTTTTCCCTATGTCCTTTATGTAGGACAAAGTGACTATATTACTATGTGATTTATGTAGGACATAGACTAGTTTTAAGGTAAACAATGGGTTTTGGAAAGGAATATAACACAAATTAAACATGTTTTTAATAGTCAGAATTGTATGTCCGTCTCACAAAGCTAAAAATAAAACAAAAGGAAAACTTATTCCAAACAAAACTATTAGATTTAAACTTTTTTCATCTTCAACAATTCTTAATAACTAATTAGGCGTTAATTAGGAACATAATTAAGGGATCAATCAAGTTTCATTAATACCTTTACCTATATACTACTCTACGTTTTGGTGGAAATCGAAAAAACTATTCTAGTTTGCCTTTAGACAAAAATACCCGCACATTTTTTTGCAAAAATAAGTGTTTTTTTGTATAACATCCACTCTTTCTACATCGCGACTGTTTTGCTCCATGAAAAAAATATACAGCAGCTTTTGTACGGCTTTCTCTCTCCCTCTTGTGCTTAGACTCTTTTTTCTAGTACTCATCGTCATCCTCATAGTCGTCATCTCTTCCTTCATTATCCGAAATAAGCTAAATCCAACTTATATTTGCTCAGCTGCATGACATTTCTCTTATGGGCACCCTTTTCAACCTGAACAATGCCACAATGCAGTCATGCATTTACCACGGCAAGGTCAAAAAGCTATGGTATTGTCTGATATAGCCACAAATATGTTAAAAAATGTACTTATGTACTTTATGAAGTACATCAGAAGTCTAAGTACTAAAACTTTTATAGTCTACATTTGTCCTCTGCAAAGGACATAAAACAAAAAATCATGGTGTATTGAATATTTTATAAAATTATATCAAACTACCAGTACACATCATCATTTTATAGTCTCAATTAATTAATTATCGCATAAAATCCAATAAGAACCAACATTTCAATAAGATTCAAATCGATTAACGTACCACTGCGTGCACGCACCGACACACGTCCATCTTTCGCAAAAAGCCATTACGCAAAAAGGGAACCACACGGCAAATGACATTTACCTATATTTAGTAACCTAGATATTCGATAGATGTCACCATCTAAATCTTTTGGAACTACCAGTTTAAAAAGCGGCAAAATATTTTTTTTAAATTTATCCGGTCTTATGTCCTATTTGTAGTACAGATGTAGGCAGGAGGTTAAGACATTTGTCTACCTGTCGTCACTATAAAGTTTCTGTAGACATCTCAAAGGTCGCATAAAACAAATACTGAAAATAACCTAGCTTTTACTATAAGAAAATAGTTCGTCAAGACGTCAACGATATAACATTGACTAGAATAGACTAGTGTAACTTTATAGGCGTGGTTCTATGTAATGTGCGACGGAAGGCCGATATTTACGTGGAACGCTGCGGTTAAAAGCTATTGTTAAAGCCGGCATTTTTATCTTTAAAGCCTTGGCTGTTTTTAAAATAGTTTTAATCAAGTTAGGCTTTTAAAACGGTGATGTAACTTTTATTGTTACTATTTTTTATTTCATAATTATAGAGAGGTTTTAGACAACGGTTAAGTGGTTTAGTCGGCGGTCAGAATTACTGTGCTTTACCTTTTTGAATATATATTATTATTCTTATTCTTTTACTATTTTAGCTATTATTTATTTATAGACAATTTTCTCTCTAAAAATAAACCCGGAGCCGTCAAAAAGTTACCAATTTGAAGTTACTAGACAGCGAAAGTTTAGCTTAAGGCTACATTCGGTTAATTGATTACTAAATTACTTCACGAAAACAATTACTAAAGTGCGGAATATTCCGACCATTTTACCCAATATTATTTACGAACTTGGGTACTTACACAAATATAATATTTGTGATAAAGTCAAATTCTTGTAGATAATCATCGCGGTAAAGTCATAATCATCACGTCTTCATATTTCATGCTAACCTACATCCAACTTATTGACTGTACACGGGGTACTAACGAGCCGTGAAACAATGTACGCCCATCAATCATAACTTAATGTATGCGTACAACACTCACTGAATTACAATATCATCTTCGTCATTCTGCAGAGGTTTTCAAGGAAGTTAGAGGAAGAATCAAATTAGGAGCCAGCGTTCTGTTGGCAAGATTGTTCTTTTAAATCGGACTTAATATTGAGAGATGTTTTAACGGATAAGATGGTGAACGTTATTAGAATTTTATTTTATTTTATTTTATGAATAATAATCGATATTTTTCCAAAGTTATTCAAGCCGCCCAAAAACTTTGCCATGACTTTAATGGCTTGTTGTCTTCATTTATTTTGAGTGTTGACTTTATAGTACGGAGACGTTGTGAGTTCAAATATCACTAAGCGATGATCTATTCATGGATTGAACATGCCAAGAGGTGCGTATCGCAATTAACTATGAACACCTTAATGATAACCATAAATCTATAATATTGTTGATAACAGAAAAAAAATTGTCGACGTAGTTTTAAGGACTCCCAAAACAAATTCCTACCACAGAGATACGCACAGTGTGTTATAAACCCTATTTTTGTTTCGTCGTCTTTTTATTGAATTAATCGATAGAGTATACCATTCTGAGGATTAGAGTAAAACTCCGGGCTCGCTAAGACTTGTACTTTTTTCGTTATTTTAAGCCACAAAATTATGATATCTTGTTATGGTCGTGATATAAAAGCTAAAACTTTATAAAAATAAATTTATTAAATTTTGATTGAAGTGGCAGCCCTATATGCGGATATTTCAGATATTACTAAAATTTCAAATATCTCCTGGAAACCAACGAGTTAAGTTTTAGAACTAATACTGCAAATAAAAGAAAGTATTAGCAATTTTTTGATGTAGGAATGACCACCTACTACGGCGGTTTAGATGAATAAAAAAATAAAAACGAAAAATGAGAAAAAAAATCATATCTCTCGACCTATTCATGCTAAAGCTTCAGGAATTGGTGGAATGGTCGGCTATTATATCTTCTTTCGATAGAATAAATAAATTCTGGAATAAGTACTTCCGTTAAATTGTAATTAATTTTTTTTCGTTTTTCAATAGTCGGATATTCCGGAACTTTGACACTGAATAACGAAAAAAGTACAAGTCTTAGCGAGCCCGGAGTTTTACTCTAATCCTCAGAATGGTATACTCTATCGATTAATTCAATAAAAAGACGACGAAACAAAAATAGGGTTTATAACACACTGTGATACGCTAACAGGAATAATGAGTCTCATTTATTATCACTTTCTCGGAAAATGTCAGAAGATTATAGATTTAGTGACACAGTGGAATATTTCTGTCTACGTAATTTATAAGGTTATTGCACTCACCATTTCCTCCTTCTATATGCACCCAACTCTCAGTGCAGACTGCTGCAATCCATATAAAGTTGCATAGACCTACGAATATTGTGCATCCGAAAAGAATTCGTCTTTCGAGCACTAAGGCCTGCATGAGGGGTCGTCTTTCTGCCGCCCCCACGGACGATGCCGTTGACATTTTATCAGTCTCCATGTTTTTATAATCTGTAACAAAGAGCGAAGGCATGGATAAATTCGTAACGTTTAAATGAAACCAATCGCACATTTTTTTTTAAATTCGTTTTTTTTATCTGGATTTTTCTTTTGAGGTCTAACCAAGCAATAATAATTGGTACTAACTGTTATGTAGGAGGTATAATACTGAGGTTAATAGAAAAATACTTAAAAAATTATGATATGTAGGTACCTACATATTTCCGTAAAACAATAAACTATCCATGGAACTTAGTATTTTTTACAAATAGTCCTACATATTATTGCCGTTGTTGACAAAAATTCCTACGCTATCTGCAATAAACCTAAAAAAAATCCGCTATTTTCCCTTCACTTAATATCTTATACAAAACGCAAATGACCTACATTACCATCACAATCCATCTATATAAAAGGGGATAAAAATCATGTTTACTCACGACCGGTCTATGAGTTCCCATTAGAGAGAGAACGTGGCTTATCTTCATCGCCCATTTATCTTATAAGCCTCTTAATAATTTCGTGTCAGTGATCTGATACCTAACCGAGTTGATAAGTGAGAAAAATATGTATTTTCGTAAGTATTTGTTATATTTTATCATGAAAGTACTATATTAAATCGTTTTTAAGAGAAAGACTATGCATAGAAGTAAAGAACGGTGCGGTTTACTAGATTTTTTAAGGTTATATGTTTGGTGGATAAAGCCAAAATGGCTACACAAATATTCATTAAACATTGTTTTCAGATAGTTAATAATCATGCCTATGAATCCGTAAACAACTTCATTCTATAACAATTATTATGAAACTACTATTTCTATAAAAACGACATGATTTTATATTTGCTCAGTAAATTATCTCCTCAGCAGTTTAATTAACATGAAAATGTATCCTACGTTGAGTGCCCAATTGATATCTGTCAGACAAAACCAAAAAAACATCTTCTGGTAGACATAGTCTACATAAAAATAATTGTAATAGCAACGAAAAGACTTACTGAAAAACACGTCTGCGTAAATCTTTTGTTAAAAATAGTTGGTCAAATTGTATATGTAGCGATGACAGTGCTAAGCCCAGTTGCCACTTCATAACGTTTGCAAATTACTGCTGTATTTCAAGCTTATAATTTTCGCTATTAATATTACACTTTAGTGTCTTTGTACCTCTTCCGTGCAATTATTAATTGTAAGTTATTTCTTACTGGCGTCGGTAAGGCTTTGTAGAATCTCTGTTTTAAACATGTATTTGCGGCAAAGATTTTTTGACATAATAAAAGTGCAGTCGAAGGAAACTATATATTGCTACAATGCTCTACAATTTCACTCGCATTTAAGTTGATATCTTCTTTCCCATAGTGTGATGTTACACTAAAACTTTTATCAAGAAATGTGTAGCTCAGATCAAAAATTTGGTTTCAGTGATTAAGTTTGCACAAACATAACTTTTAGACTTTAAAGATTGATTGAGATCTACTTGTAAGTCATATTTTCTGGATCAATACTCGTTACCGATAACAGCAAACTGCAACAAATAATTCTCAGTGGAAACTACTCTTAACAAAAGCTAAACCTGAAAGAGCCATTTAACGCAACCAATAAATTTCTAGTGCGAAATGCCACCGCGATTGTTATTTATTGTCCTCCAAGACATATTTTCTCGCGAAGTATTTTTTATCCGTACGCTTTATTTTTAGACATATTTCAATGTCACGGCTTCTTGACTGTCGAAAAGTTTATAATTTATTTACTGGATCTTGAGTTTCAGAAACAGATTTTTACGCTTTTATGGACTTTGTTTTTGTTGTGTTTTAGATAATGAGATTTAAATAATCGTATTTTAATATTAAACATTCACAACCTTAATTATTTAAGACCGATATTCTGGTTCGATTTCAATAAATTATGACTTAAAAGATAACTTTTACACAATAAATACCTTTAGTATTTAAAACATTAAATTGTACATGCACGATTTGTTAAAAGATGGTATTTCTATTCCTATTGTCCTTGGCTTGCTTTTACTTTCTCGTATTAGGTCACACCACTCCTAACTATAACTTTATTTTCAAAAGTCGATATCAATAAGAGCACACGGAGCCCTTGGCATATTCGACAGTATACATCTAGATACGATAGTCGAAGGCCTTCGATGCATTGTTGACGCGTCCAGCATACACGCTCGATTACTTCTTTTGTAACCCGCCGATGACGTAACAACTGTTTACGACACGCTACTAAGTTGTACACAGGCGTCGTTCCCGTTTTAATGGCTTTCCTCAAACTGTAATAGCATATAATCATTGTTCTACAAACGTATCTCTAAAATGTACGAACGGCTGAAATAGCAGCTATTTCCAGCGGTGTATTTCCTCCATTTAAACTGCTATTTCTAAGGAATAAGTACTTCAAAGTTATAATTATTTTTAGATGATGTATTGATCGTCATTACGATTCTTCAGATCTTTTTGAAAAGTCGGATATTTGTATTTGAAAGAAAACGAACACTTAGAATACCGTTCTTATTATTTATGCGTCTAATGAGCTGTTTCATTGAAATATTTTAAGTAGGTAAGAGCTTTTAAGATTCGTTCATTTTCACTATGAAAATAATGTCATCAATTTCGTTAAAATTACTCAAATGCTTTTTTATTTCATGTAACCGCTACTGTTGACACTTGAGCACTTCTTTACTTCAAGCAAATCGTCAGATTAGTCAAGAATATTCTAGATGTTTAATTGACAATTATACTTTAAGATTTCGACGCAACCAACTGGGTTTAATTTAAGTGCCAACTTATTAAAAAAGTACTCACAGTCAATGCACGCAAGCTAACGAGATATCACCGCATAAAAAAAGCAATTCAATCTGTTTTCTCTCAATGGTGTAAGCAAAGGATTTAATTAATCGCCTTAAGCAGCGGGCGTCAGTACGTCCGGCGACGGGGCCATTAGAGACGCCACCTAAGTGTTCTATGACATCACCCTGTATAATGTATATGCCTCCCCTTTTTATATGCAACTATGAGTGATATTTACTTGATATCGAGTTACTAAGACGTGCATTTGTCATATGATATGTTATTTGTTTGTTAATATAGAGGGTGGGGACAAATGTTGTTTTGATAAAGATATAGAATTTAGGCTCTATTTGGTAATGTGGTTCAAGTTATTGCGAATGCGAATGACTTACGGCCTTTCTCCTCTCTAGTTTGGGAGGAGACCTTTGCCCAGCAGTGAGAAAGAAAGGATCAAAGCAAGTAGAAAACTACAATGCTGATACAATTACTGAGAAGTAGTGGTAAGGCACTTCGCAACTGGTACTGGTTTTCCGACAGTAGATTATTTAATTAAGGTATTGTTCTAATTAAACTAAGAACGATCGATGTTTCCCGATATCATTCTTGATAGAATACAATAGACTTGAGCCCTACACTCTACAACATACAAAAATAATCAAATCAAAAATACAAAAATAGCTCAGCGTTCAGAAATATGTTGACTTAAAACAAACGATTCCACTTGGACTAAGTTCAACTTCGAGAAGCGGGTCAGGCGAAGAATGTCAGTCGATTGATAGCGGTCAAGAAGCTAAGCAATGCATTCTTGGTCGCCGACGAGCTCTAAGTGTTTGTGCCTTATGACCTTTTTATATTAGAATACTTACTACTAGCCGCATGAGAAAGTCTTGAATGCTTTCGTATCATTTGAAAAGTTTGTCGTGTTTAGACTGTGACGGTTAGTATTTTTATTGTTTTAGATACATATTTAATAGTAAAATACATACTTTTCAATGCCTAAAAACCCTTAATAAATTGCAGTTAATTGAAAGTAAAGTTATTGAACTAAACATTGTCACTCTAAAAACAGCTAATATTAATGTTATTTTAGTATATTTTTACCTACAGATGAGTTAAGGTTATCATCTATTCCCATAATAAAAATTGTTGTAAGTCACTCTATCCATCAGTTTCGTTATCCAGTAGTTACACTGTAACTTGGGACTTATTGAATATTCCCAGTGTGGTCACATGCCTTGGCACTAATGGACGTCCCAATAACATTGGCTTAGACTAATATCTTAAGATATCCCCTGAGGCACTGCACGGAACGGTCGTGGATATACGACTATTACTGATCTGGGTTCCAGTTTATCAGTTACGTGTGAATGGTTAAGACATAAGGAAATTGTATCTTAATAACAGTAACAGGAAATATCAATAATAATGTAAATCTATTTTATAATACGAAAAAATATTTTTTAGTAAGTAGATACTGTAACTACGGATTTGAAGCTAATATTATTATAGCGGTGATATAGACACCTTAACCTTTTCATGCGGTATCTATATGTTAGAAGCAATCAACTCAGTTCCTAAAACACTTGCAGAAATGCCTTTATAAGAGTAGCGACGTAATTAAAACCTATTTTTTTACGATGACAATTGGCTGTTCGCATTAACATCTAATTTTTGGTTATTTATTACATGATCGACTCTAAAAAAACTGCTCTACAAATACCTTAGCCCACACAAAAATCTGTTTCATTTAATATAAAACTCAACATCGGACATCACCTCATTGACCACGTCAATCATTTTACGTCATCATCGTAGTAAAAAAATGTACACGTTTTTCAGTATCATATTGTAAATATAGTACTCAGGAGGCAATATCTAAATGTAATATTCATGTCGAGGCAGTGATAGTAGAGTGTCATACTTATTCGCTTTCCACGTACTTTGTCAAGGGTTCGAACCTACGGCAACACACTGACGAGTTTCCAAGGCTAGGTGTTAAAAGCTTGGTATAAAGGTGGAGAATAAAATCGCGGGGGAACCTAGCATTAGTCATGCGAGGTTTTCCCATGATTATTAGGGTGCCTTTTCACCAGAGATTTGCGAAGTAGCACTTAGCTACACTACACGCGACTCTCCATTATATTTTTTTTAAATCTTTAAACAGTTATAGAAAATGTAGGAGCTAAGGTTATGATATCTTCCAAACGATTTCCGGCTATCCCTTGTCACAATACATGAGTGCATGCATCTTATAACTCAACTTTTACATGTGAAATTGAAAGTGATTTATACTAATGCTTTTATGTGATATCGCGCACAGACAGACAGACTGATTGACCGAAGTGGGGACTTTGTTCTATAATATGTAGTGTTTAATGCACATTATCGGCTTGAAATGAAATGTTCACGTCGATCAAAGCCCTCTCATATCAAACACTAGTTAAATTGTCAAGTGAGTAAACAGAGTGACTAATGCCCCATGACGACGCCCGCATATCTCTACCTATGTTGATTTGGCTAGCTTCCATAATGGTTTCAAGATGTGCGGATAATGAACTACTTTGTATCGTTATTTTATTTGTTTTATTATTTTGTCGTGTCTTTGTTTCGTGGTATGTTTACACGTATATTATTATCATGTTTGGTTTGAGGCGCTCATAGCCAGTTGCGCTCACCGCTCATCTGTGGCTTAAGCAACCCTTGGTGCGGTTATTCTATAGATGGGTGACCGCATAGTGGTATTTGAGCTGCACGTCTCCGTGCTTCGGAGGGCACGTAAAAAGTCGGTTCCGGCTGTTGTCTACTAAGATTACAGTCGTTAAGCCATGCCTCTCGGACGGTTTGAACATCTTTGACACTAGGTTGGCCACTAACCATACGACAAACGAACAACAAACATGTTAAGTTTTAGTTCTTTTGTTGAGAATGTTAAGTTCACGAATGTCTTTTGTTGTCAGGTGATGAAATTCCGCAATATGGTAATTGTATGCGGTGTTTATGGCGTGGATCGATGAACATTCCCCAGCTACGTCCAGTTCCAAGGTAGAACTTAAGTAATAGTTATGCATTTGGTCAGAACCGTAAAATCGTAGTCATCGACTTCTGGGAAAAGGCTTTAACATTTATGCAGCGAGATCAGAGAGCAAGAACTGATTTAAAAACAAACTTTATCGGGAAGATGTTGGCACTCTATATTCATGTTAATACAGTAGATACCCGTCTCTATTTATTAATAATAGTCAGACAAATACTTTTAAAACGCAAAAGAACAATAAAAATATTAAAATTACTTCTAAACTAAATAAACTGAAAAACACTTATGCGACTTCTTAAGAATGACATGACACGAACCGTTTCCACTTCCATCCTGAATGTTTTCTAAATACTCATTTTTGTTTGGCAAACAAATGGAGATCATTCAAAATAAAGTAGGTCAGATTTACAAATATAACACGAAACTTTTGTACCCCGAACAAAAGTTTTGAACAAGGAGAGCGAAGTTTAATAGGAATAAATAGTACGAACGGAAAGCGTTTGATATTTACTTAAATTAATATTAATAAAGGCGTGTTCTCACTTACAAATAATTTTAATACATCATTTCAATCATCAATCACGAAATATTTTTAAATTTAATGTAGTAAGTGAGTTTTCGAAAATGTGTTATGTTGAAACAGATTCTGTCAATTGCTATTAGTTCCATACACGTAGTAAAAAAAAAATACTTTTAACTTGAGTTAATTTATCCTTAACTAAAAGTATTGATGACTTGAAGCCATGTTCTACAAATAACTTTATTTTACATTCTTGGTAGAGTTGCTCAAAAAGCATTGACATTGACAAGTACTTATATAAAAACAGTACAGTCAACCTGAAACCAACACAATTGATAAAGGTTTATTTTAGTTTTACAAACTTTTATCAATTGTGTTGGTTTCATATGAAAAAATTATCGAAACTTCAAATTCCCACTGTCAATTTTTCCCAAATGATTCAAAGTTACCCAAATTGACCTTACTTCTAAACTAGTAGGATAACATCAAAATATGTATCAGCGCCCTTAAATAAAACTAATTAGCGAGATCGAGATGTTAAAGGTAATTCGTCTCGCTTCGTTATCGTTCAAACGTGCGTTCACAACTCTCGCACAATCTAATGCGACGGACTCTTGGCACGCACACCAATGATTTTGTCACACTAATTGTACGTTAAAATAAATGTGTTAAGAGAATGCTTACTCGTGAAATATTAATATTACTTTTATAACAGACTTCCTCTAGTTAAAAGTGTATAATTTCTCTATTTGTGATGATATGTGGATGTGTTATGTGCACGTTGACATATTTTGTGCACGCTTTATCAAAATATTTACGTCGGTTTTAGAAACTGCAGCAGACAGAACAAGAATGTGTATTTTATTTCAGTAATCATCGCGTGCGTCCGTCTTTAGAAAAACAAATCGGCGATGTACTAAAAGATCCTTCTCTATGACCAACTGACAAAAATCGTGTTTCTTTTTCAAACATTTTGTGCACTGATTGTATCAATAGAACTATCAAAATTTATGTTGGACTACGTTGTCCTAGCACAAATGAATACAAAAGTTTAAGTTGTTTGGCCATAGCGTTTACATATATTATCACTTAAGTACATAAAATTTAAATCATCTTCGCGTGAAAACTTTAACTTGTTTAAACAGTTATAAGCTAAAATACCGAAGAAGCAAGAACACGAGGTTCCTTATTACCAACTGTGAAAAGCCACTCAAAAGTTCTTCGCCTTTAAATTATTGTTTGAGACAATAGTAACGGTCATATTTATTTATATACTACTTTTAAAGACTGGCGGGTCACCAGACAGGTATTTGTTCCATCGCCCGTCAACCGTCAGATATTTCATAATTTGGCTCCTATGTGACTCCGCCCAGAATTCGTCGCGATTGCGATGACAATAACTTTACAAAGTAATGAAGTATGACACGTGTTAGTATGTAATTGACACGTGTACTGCCCATTAGACTGATGGGATGCGTCCTATGATTTCTATTCTAATAATAAAATTTGATGTTTTGATAACTTGTACCTGAATGTGTATGTCAACATTGGTGGTAGTGTCTTAGGGCATCGCTCTATTGAAGTATGAAATAAGAAGAACAACTATTTGGCGATTAAGAGTGCTCAGCAGTTCCTTCTTGGTTCTTTTCATAGCTTCTGTCTTTCAAAATGGCGGTAACTGTAAGTTACCCAAGTTAATGATTGAATTTTTTAGATACTCATTACAGATTTAGGCAAACCGTCGAAAGTAGTTGCCATAAGTTAAGATTGATATGTTGGCGCCAGATTTTCAGCGTTTTGCGATAAATATTGTTTAGTAGGTAAATTAAAGTACAATGGTACAGAATTTATCACTTTAGGCCAGCAACAGGACTCATAGAATTTTGGATAATATCTTTGACAGATGAACTAGAAAAAAAATCCGTAACATTCCACTTAGCTAACTAATACTTAATCAAAAACGATGACCCCTGGGCTATTTAATAGTTATCCGTAAGTAGTAAACCCCAGATAAGAGACTTATTTCTAGTAGCAGTTTCAATATATCAATTACACCGATTGACACACAGCCTATCTACTGTCACATAGAAATAAAACGTGTTATCGCTAAATCAGTTGATAGAATCAATAAAAACAGCTGGTACGTTGTCTGATACGAACCGAGTACGGTAGATAGCAGTAATCCACTTAAACTAACGGAGATACAAGCAATCCTACTGAATAAGCTTTTAGTGCATGACATTTTCTATCTAGGTTCACGTGTTTATTGTTAAACAAACGTTTAATCAGTACCAGAATGACTTAAGTAGTTTTGTGTTTAGTACATGTTGTGCTGTTCTTCCCCTTGGAATTCCATTATGCCATTATACCCATTTATCGTCAATGATATTGCGGTGCGAATTACGTGCTACATTGGAAGAAGAGCTTATGTAAATAAAATGTCATATCATTTTATGACTGTTTTCTATTTAATGCTATAAGTACTCAGTACATGTTACTCATGACTCAGTTTATAATGTTTTGGAATTTCACTGTCATTACTATCTGAAGCCAAATGAGTAATCAGCGTTCACAGTCCATGTTTCAGGAAAAAATAGTCTCTTGAACTGAATATAGGAAGAACTGATCGATTGCCGCTTTTAAACCATGTAGGTGTTGATACTAAAGATATTACTTACTATTACTGATACGCTCGTATCCAAGTAACGTATCTATCACGATGTTCTAAACTTGCTATGAGTATGTTCCGCTTTCTCAGTCCTTAGCCTTAACACCACGTAGTAGGCGTGCGTTGTGGACTCAAGACCTAGCCTCTACTTGGATTTAGGACGAGACTCTTGTCCAGCAGTGGGACAGTTAGGTTTCCATATTTATTTCTTTTTTAAGCTTTTTAATGTTATTCCTAATATATCAAATACTTTGCAAGAAACATTCCTAAATAACCAATTATGATAACCATAAGAGTTCATAGTAATTTTGGATTAAAGATAGTCCTTATTCAGAAATTACCCTACTATTGATCCCAGAGCCGAACTATTGAATTCAAACATGAAAATTGATGATAGCATTTTACGATGTCGTTACTCCTAGTAGTTGATAATAAGTGCTTATTTTGCTTATTAAGGGACCTAGGACCGTTAACTGTTAGTGTATAAGCGAATAGTGTTATAGTGATAAATAGTAATACCTATTACTATCCTTTAATGGTATTGAAGATGTGTTTTAGTTAAAGTACTATAGAAATGGTAGAGTTTAACGCATTTTTAGCTCATAGTTGAGACTTTAAACTCTAGAATAAGGTCAATAGGTTTTAGCCAAAAGCTCTAAGCAAGTACTTACAACATCAATCCACAAATTTACTTTCATGGTAGTTATTTAATCAAATATTTGACCCCTCAATCTATGTTTACTACCTGGTTACAATAGTATCTCCTTCTTATCAATTCAAATCTTTGGACACACCACTGCTTCAAGGACTTAAAACTTTCAATTTTTCGTTTGTGAATCATATAGTTTCACTCAAAGCTAAGAATTACTTAGCTTGTATAAAGATTCTAATCTGTTGGCAATGCAATCTAATTTTTAGTTAGCTAAAATGCAATGCTTTACTTCCCGGATTACAAAACTCTGCTACCATACAGAAAACAAAATAGTTATCAGTTACCGCATCATGAAAAAGACAAACTTAATTTTAAAGCAGTATTATACCACGAGTTTCGAAACTAACAATGTAATGTTTGATGAACGTATAAACTATGTAGTAGGAAAATAGGAAAATGAGTTTTAGTTTTCCACTGTCCGAGTTTTACTCATATCACCGCTTTATCACTTGAAACTTGATGTTTGCTTTGAAAAGACTGAAGTATTATATTGAAGAAGTGAATATTATACGATAAAGTAACTATAAAATGGGGTTAAAAAATACAGAAAGAAATATGAACTATGCGGTGTTTCTTTGGAATTGACTAAAGACATTCATAGAAGTATCCTACCTATACCTTTAACAAAATTGGTGCACATAAGATAAGAATTGATAGAGCTTCAGGATAAAAAGACTTTTGGGTGAGGTTATCAATCGGTAAAGAAAGTTGTATTTGAGACTCATGACCAGCTGTAGAAAATGAATCGCAATAATGATTCTGTTACTAGGAATGTCAGTTTATAGCCATGTTCTACATTAATAAACAGTCAATCCGCACATACTTGAGAAAGTAAATGAGACCATCAGGATGACAAAACGCCAACAGTTGTCATCGGAAGAGCCAAAACGTTTAGTGTAACGAAGGCATTAGTTTTATATGTCTTGCCAAACTTTACGATTAGTAATGTTCTCAAAGAAATGCGCTAATAATGCTAACACTATTTCCCAAAGTTTGCTCTTGGCCTTGAATACAAATAGAAACCATCATTTCTCCTGATTGTATCGTAACTTGTAGAATTTCATCTATAATGTGAACGTAATCTCGGCACTGAAGTACTTATGATTGTACAATGTAAATAGTATGTATTTATACACCCATTGAAGTTTCCATTCCAGAACTATAACACTGAAGAGACTTCTTCACAAAGTTAGGAAAAGTTTTTCAAAGTATTCAGCCCGAGTAAAGCTCTCCAGTCAGAATAAGCTTGCAAGATAAGTGTTACAAACATTTCGTAACTGATACAGAAAACTTTTGCACTTTAATATTCTTGTTCATGTCCACTTTTCACTAGTTTTACGTAATGAAAATCTCAGACAAAATAATATAATCGAAGTAACAAACATTTGAAAGTAACTAGATAATTAATCAAACGCGTGATAAAATAAAAACTGACCTGTTGATACAGTCGAGTAACGTTGCCAGATCCGTGTTTCTGACGAGATATCATGAATATTTAATGACTCCGGTCATCGTTCACGACGATTATGTTAAACGGTATCACGGAACAACACGCGTTGTAAATTACACCTTAGTTATTATTGTCACAGTTGAACACAGAGTATGTTATCGGATGTTTTAATGGTGTTTTGATATCGCGACGTGTCGAGTCGTGCCGCCCAAAGTGCGGGCGGGAACTGAATCGGTGAGCAGTGCTCGCACGCGGCCGGCGAGTCGTGGACTGGGCCGGGCTGCGCTAACCCGCCTGTTGCCGGGCTACCGTGCTCGCTCCTCCAATAATGGCACGCTGCCGGTATTGCTACACTTTTCGTCTTGAACAAAGTTTCAAAGAAAAATTTTCAACTTTATCCACCTCGCATAACGTCAAAGTTCTGGGTAAATACGTAGGGCAACTTTTAGTTCAATGCGTATTTTAAAACTTGGATGTTTTTGAAGAGATTATGATTGATAATTTTACTTAGTACTAGTTTGGCTAACATGCATTTACATTCATACTTCAAGACATTCTAAACAGTTACCTATCGTCAACATAAACGGAATAAAGGTCATACAATCATATTACCCAGCAATATAAAACTGTAACTACGGTAATATTATTCTAATACAGTGATACTGATTCGTGTGATAAATAAATAGATAACTATTTACTTAGATTTATTTATATTCGTCCCTTCAAAGATATTGACAAAAGAGGCGTTTCAGCTTTAGTTTTAAAATAACAGGCCACTTATAAACTTTTTGAAATCAGAATGTTTTTCGTTTTTTGTTGATCAGCAATCGATGACAGAATTTGGATAGACGGATAAAAAATCTTTGATCTCGAAGTAAAATACGAAATATTTCAATATTTTGGTAGTTTCAACAAACAAATAAAAATGTTTGGGTAAGTTTATGCTGCCTTCATTTCTTCCTAGATTTTGATATTTTTTTGCATCGCTCTTTCAAATGTAGTATGTCTGCCTTTTAAACGCTAAATTATGATATGACTTGTACGACATGCTTGTATTGGTATATACTGTCATTGATCAAATTAAATTATATCAGACTTTAAAACTGCTCGTCCACTGCATCGTAACCCTAAGGATAACGGAACCATAAGGATCTGTCACTTTGCATACATTTAACATTTTGCGACTAAAAACACCGAGGTCGTATTTACGGCGCCTTTCTGTTTTCCTCGTCGTTTTCCATAGCATTCAATAAGACAGCGTTGCCACGGAAACGTGCGTTTATGACCCCACCTCATGGTGGTCATCTTGTCGTAGGGGACCTCGGTTAGGTAAATAAATAATGTAATCATTAAAACTAAGGGCCTTTAAGGTGTACTGATAGCACTAATATTAATGAATCGTTGTTAGGTAGATTACTTCGTATCCGTATTCATCTTGTTCTAAAGTTTATTATACATATTGTATCTAAGTTACTGACTTCGTAGCCAAAATGTCGAACACAGAATGTTGTCGATAGCATAACTTTTTGAAGTTTTTAGTATCACATCATTTATTTAGTAAGGTCAAATGCTGATAATTAGGATAGTCAGCAGGATAAACTAAGCGACTTTACCGCCAGTCCAGAAGGTAGAGCTGTGAAGTGGAGCCCATAAAAAGAGCTGGCTAAAAACTCGCAGACATCGTTCTTATTAGATTTCTGTTACATAATATCATTTATTAGCTTTCGATATAGAACAGTCAAAAAAAAAGAACTCTAAATGTTAAGCAAATCTTGTATTCAGAGTATATTCTTACAGTATTGCGTAATTTAAATTCAAATGATCACTATAATGTTGTGAAGGTTGATCGAAAGACTATTTTATGATGCTCCAATTTCAGGAGGAAGGAGCCGCCGCCACCCACCATGGTGGAGAGATTGAAGTTATTCTTCGCAGTTCATTGGCGTGGTGTGTTACTTGTAGTCTGGCCTATCGCTATGTTATTCTTAGTTCTTCCTCTTCCAGGGGAGGTAAGTGAAAGTCCATGGTTTATAACTTTCTGATAACCGATATACGGCCGCGGTGGTCAGTTTCATTGAAAGTCGTCAGTGGGGAGGGTCAGATTGTTTAAAGTGTCTCAGAGTCATGATACATAGGTACACTATCTATTGCCTCACTCTCATATACTGGTGAGACGGTGAACCGATAGGACTAGTTAGAAGTAAAATGGAGTGACCGAAGAATTTATAACAAATATGCTCTCCGAGAAACAGAAGTCAATCAACCACAATTTACTAACTCCGGGCAATTTCCTAAGCATTATTGAAAAAAGAAACTTGATCCCGACTCGAGTTTTGAGCCCGTGACCTCTGCGCGGCAGTTGCATGCACTACCGAATTATATCAGATAATAGATTATTACGCAGTTGGGCTATCCTTAACAAATAATAGAATAGTGATTCATTTATATCTTCACCATTTTTTCGCCCTCTACCTAATGTTATCCAGTACTTTTTCTAAAACAAGTCGCTCAGAAACATAGCACCACGGTTAGAAATATAATATCGTACCAACTGCAAAATGTATCCGCTAGATGGCATAAATTAGAAAACAGTTTATTGTTATTTTTGTTGCTATTTAACCGATTTAAAAGAATTGAGGAGGTTTTTAATTTGTTTGTATTTTTACGATTCGTAACTTTATTGGTAGAATCCATTTTGAAGATTCTTATTAATTTAAAAAGTAGCTAATGCTTCCCATGTAGATAACGGATTTGCGATGTCCTTAAAAATGCGTACTTATTGTACATACTAGTTTCATGGTCATAATAATGTGACAATCTACATGCTTTGGATAAAATAGAATTTAGCTCATAATTCGGTTTCTTTGTAACAATTACTACACAATTCAATAAGAACTCTCATTTGTCGATTCACATTATAGAATTACGTATTCAGTCGCGTTAAGACATTTTTTTATTACTCAATTAATCATAAATTATTATTTCCAGAAATCTGGTTGGACCGCTTACACTTTAATTTTGATGGGAATGTTTTGGGTGACTGAAGCTCTACCGCTGGCGGTAACTGGCTTCTTTCCTATCATTATATTGCCGTTAGCTGAAGTATTATCTACTAAAGATGTTTGCAAGGCTTATATGAATGTAAGTTAGTAAGTTATGAGCTTGTTTTTATACAATGTTAAAATTAACGATTATTAGAACTTGTTTCATCACTTCTGGACAAGAATCAGATGAAAACTTCACAGTTTTTTTATACATTTCTTGTCCGCTTGAGGTCGCGATACTGTGGCATCTTTTCTTTGTCACGGTAACTTTACCTATAGGTACATTATTTAATCCATACTAATATTATAAATGCGAAAGTAACTCTGTCTGTCTGTCTGTCTGTCTGTCTGTCTGTCTGCTACTCAATCACGCCTAAACTACTGAACCAATTTGCATGAAATTTGGTATGGAGATATTTTGATACTCGAGAAAGGAGATAGGCTACTTTTTATCCCGGGAAAATGACGCATTTTCCGGAAAAATTAAGGTAGCGAACGAAGTCCCGAATAATCAATATTATAATGACATAGAATTAACAAAATTCCGTTGTCATGGCAACTGTTTTAATGACGGATATGCCTTAGCGCAACTTCGTTACATACATTAAGAGATATAAATAATTTCGAGAAAATATTTCGTGAAAAAAAAGTATACTTTGTATCATCACGCTACGACCAATAGGAGCAGAGTAACAGTAAAAAGTGTTACAAAAACGTGGAAAATGCAAGCGAAGTTGCGCGGGTCAGCTAGTAACAAATATTTTTAAGATTAATGATAAATCCTCAGTGGTGCAGTGGCTTAGGCCGCTAGCAATGTGTCGGGAGGTCGTCACTGTTGGAACAAGTGATTTTAAAAAATATCTGATGATACACCTATAATCTCAAAGGGTCGTTTATGTGTTCCCATAAGTTCAAATCCTTAAATTTTTGTGCAACTCAGTTATCTATACTAATATAATGAAGCTAAAGTTTGTTTGTTGGTTTAAACGCGCAATCTCATGAAGTACTGGTCCGATTTGAAAAAATCTTTCTGTGTAAGATAGCCTATTTATCGAGGAAGGCTATAGTCTATACAGGCTGTCCCAAAACTCAACGATAATCCGAGACAGGATGAAAGGCCAAGTCATACCGGTTCTAGGAAAAATAAAAAAAAATTATATATCACTTGGTTCAGCAATAATAGACACTTTTCAAAAGAGTTGAAATTCCACACCCTTGGTCGCATTTTCAAGTCCTGTGATTACCAATGTCACAATTTCGGTGTGTTTTTTTCAATTTCGTGATCTTCATTAAATATGCTATTAATCGTAAAACAAATTAATGCACAAAACATTGTTAACTTAATAAAAAAAGTTAAGTTTTAGTGAGTCATGGTTCACAAAAATATCGTTAGTTAACTTTGACGCTTCATATTGAAAAAAAAATGTACTACACTACCCTTGGCAAGTTATTTCAAAAGTTGGCGCATTTAATCAAGATTTCAATGGTGCAACACTTGCCACTTTTCTTGCCATTAAAAATGTTATTTTTATTTGAACGACGAGTGTCCCCGAAAATGGATCGGACGGAGTGGTACAATTGTATGGCCTCCTCGTTCCCCCGATCTAAATCCAGTAGATATTTTTTACTGGGAATTCATAAAAGAAAAAGTCTATTCGAAATCAATACAAAATCTATCAAAACTTCGCCAGAAAATTGACACAGCGTCAGAAGAAATAAATGCAAGGAATTTTGCTTGACTGGTGCAAAGGTCTTTTGTAAGGCGTTGCAGAGCCTGTATTCGTGCCGTATTTATTAAGTTAACAATGTTTTGTGCATTAATTTGTTTTACGATTAATAGCATATTTAATGAAGATCACGAAATTGAAAAAAACACACCGAAATTGTGACATTGGTGATCACAGGACTTGAAAATGCGACCAAGGGTGTGGAATTTCAACTCTTTTGAAAAGTGTCTATTATTGCTGAACCAAGTGATATATAATTTTTTTTTAATTTTTCCTAGAACCGGTATGGCTTGGCCTTTCATCTTGTCTCGGATTATCGTTGAGTTTTGGGACACCCTGTATATCATCACGCTACGACTGATAGGAACAGAGTAACAGTAAAAAATGTTAAAAACCGGGGAAAATTTTGACCCATTCTCTCAGTAACGCAAGCGAAGTTGCGCGAGTCAGCTAGTTACTAATAACTTTATTTTCAGGATACTATATTTCTATTCCTTGGAAGCTTGTTTCTAGCAAGCGCTGTAGAACAATCTGGTCTCCATAAGCGCATGGCTTACTTTGCTATTCGTTTGATTGGATACTCTCATTACAAGTAAGGTTGACTTTTATATTATTTTCGTTATGATATAGATTGTCGAATATTGATGTTAAATCACATAGCTTCTAGAGAGTATCGACAACAATCTAAAGCTCTAGTAAAAAAATGCTGTCATCTTATTATAATATAATTGCCGCCGATTATACGATAGAAATACTACAGGCTGGTGTCAAAGTGGTTCAAGCCACATGGCATAACGGCTATTACCTTAATTGATTACAACCGGGACGAGCTTTTTGCGTTACCGTCAAACTATGAACGCGCTAAATTTATACCCTATATAGACTTTTCCCCCCTATACTATACCCACAGATAGTTTACCGGTTACCGGTCGGTAAACTGTCTGTGGGTAAAGTCGCCACGACGTGTTATAATTTTTAACTGGTTTATTAAAACATTGTTTTTTATGATTTATTTACAGGTTATTATTTGCTATGTGTTCTGTGACCACCTTCGTGTCTATGTGGATAACTAATACAGCTGCCACTACTATGGTGACTCCTATCAACTTTGCACTATTGAAAGTATTTGAAGACGTAAGTGAACAACAAATTCTACAATAGGAGATTCAGCACTTTATTCAGTATCCTCGTAATAATAACATCCTCTTAGCGGCCGGCCTACTGGCCGTTGTGGAGGAGTATCTCTACAACGCGCGGCTAGTATAACGAAACCAGCCAACTATGCAGGACTTTGTTTATAGTGTCCATGTATACTTTCTATTATCTCACTCTCATGGCCCAGTGGGACAGATAAGCGTGACGACCGATGAGAAGTAAGGACCGACTACTTTAGGCTCTCTCTAAAGCATGCAGTGCTACTAGCTCAACTTTCTGATTTCAAGTTCTTCACTAAAAATGTCTTGACAAAAAAACTTAGAAATGGATGTTCTGCACACTCAGGGATTTCATTCAGATACCTCTGCGTGGCCAGTCGTGTACTCAATCGTGCATGCACTTTTGACTACACCACAAATGCAGTCTCACCCTGTTCCTCTAATAGTACCAGACAAAATAACTCTTTGTTTTAGATCTTAGTCGCTCACAATCACATCATTGTAGACATTCTAAAGAGTTTTTTTTTATTACAGCAAAGGGTTCTGAAGATCTATGATAGAACTAAGGCCGGTGATGACGAAGCAAGTGACATAACAGCGTGCTATTTTTGTGCGGCAACGTTCTCTGCTACAATAGGTAAGATTTAAAAAAAACATTTTAAATGTATAATTAAAGATGTAATGTTCAATTTTAATTTTAAAAGAATGTTATTTTGTTTGCAAATTAAGTTTTACTTAGATTACCTGTTTTGTAGGTGGCATTGGTACTCTGGTAGGCACAGCGACGAATCTGGTATTCAAAGGACTGTTTTCAAAGTAAGTTACGTTTGGTCTTATAATTGAGGAGATCTTTTTGAGACAAATTTTCTAGTAATACTGAAGCCTTGTAAGACTACCTCATATACAGTACGTATGTAGTGAGATGCTATTGAGAATGATACAATCAACTGTAAAACACTTTGGAACACATTTATAAATCAAGATAATGCATTAAACTATTTAAAGATTTAGCTTTTTATCTTATTGTAACTTTTCCATTCCTATTTTTTTTTCTCAACACTTCTTGTTAGCATGTAACAAAGTGCCCAACCCCCACTTGGCCAGCGTGGTGAACTCTCCCTCGTTTGGAAGGAGACCCTTGTCCAATAGTGGGACAGTCTTGGGTTAAAATGAACTATTTTCAAAAAAATCTGTTTAATTTCAGAGATTTTCCGGACGCACCAGAATTAATATCATTCCCACTGTATAGTGCTTTTGCTATACCAACCATGGTTGCACTAGAAGCTTGCCTTTATTTGTGGCTAATTGTTGTATATCTTGGATTTATGAGGTGAATAAGTTCATTATTACTTTTTATTTTAAAATGGGTAACCTGTTTACCATCTGCGCATTATTTCAAATAAACAAAAAGAATACGTCGCTTGAAAATGTTTATACTCTTAAATCTTTTTTTTTATTATTATGAACCAATACAGACTATACCATGATATACAGATTATACCATGATTTCAAATAGATGAAAAGAAGAATAGTTCCTATTTAAATTAACTGAATGACGTGGAATGGTAAGAAAAATGGACGATGTTAACTTTTTACTTCGTTTCTTTATCAGGCCTAATAGTCCTCAAGCGAAAAAGTCAGCAATTCCAGATTATGCGAAGAAAGCCGCTAAACTTGCCATCGACAAGGATACTAAAAAACTTGGAAAAATTACCTTTTGGGAAATTGTACGTATCTACTTTCTCGCTTTTCAGTGCCATATCTCAAAATATAAATATTTACTTTTATAGTATTTGATTCGAACAGATTCTTAATACAATAATAAACACTGTTGCTCGAACTAATCAGTACTTCAGTGATAAGTAGACCGAAAGTAAAAATAAGGGAGGGTAATGCTTTCATTGGCTATTTTTGATCCAATGCGAATTATTTCTGCTGTATGTAAAGTCATATAGCACATACAACTACTAATTCCAACTACATAATGTTTTATGTGTTACAGATGGTACTTATCTTATTTGGTGGGGCAATGGTAGCATTTTTCTGTCGATCGCCACAATTATTCACCGGCTGGGCTGATATTATCAATACAACATTTGATAAACCATCAGACTTAAGAATGTTAGTAATGATTTGTGTAAATTTTTTCTTGTTTATTTTATCGGACTGCCTCTGTGGCGCAGCGGTTTAGGTCACCACGCCCGCTACCATTTCGTCGTGAGGTAGTGGGTTCGATTCCCACACTGGACAATTATTTGTGCGATCCACAAATAAATTGTTTCGGGTCTGGTTGTACTTTGCGTTCGTTGTTTGTATATTTGTAAATGTCTCCGCAAGACAAGAGGAAAGAAACTTAGAGAGGGAGTGGTCCTTAAAAAAGTTTTATCTAAGATAATTTAATGCGTTAAAATAATATCTAAATAGTATGGAAGAAAGTGTAATATTATTATTTCGATGTTAATACCCGGTTTCACGATAGATAAAATGACAGCAAATGCATGAAAGCAGCTGTCAAAATTTCACGCGAGGGTAAAACTTGATAAAGTACTTACGTAAATTTTACCATAATGTTTACAGGATAACCGATTCCGCAGTGGCTATGGGTTTTCCATTCCTAATGCTTTTAGCGCCAAATACTCTGAATTTTATCAAAAATTTTACAGCAAAAGGTAAGTAAGATAATATTATAATAAGTATAATTTTATGCTTTGAACTGAATAAGAGTGCTCCTTAGATTATATGTTTATGTGCGTGGGGTCATTATCCTGACTTTTAGTATATTTAATGCTTTTTAACTTAGTCACCCTGGAAACAACCCTATTCGACGATTTCTGTCAAAAAAACGTGTGATATTCATACATTAATATTTTACTCATTCTTTTTGTTGCCAGCTGTTCAACATCTGCCTAAAAAACCAATCGGTAGTGTATTGGATTGGGCTACTTTGAACCGATCAGCGCCGTATTCATTCATGTTTCTTTTAGGTAAAGTAAAATATCTATAGTACTTATCAACATTTTATACTTTGAACTAATGGCTGCTTACTGACTTAGACGTAAAATATCAAATAAAGATGACTTATGCCAATTGTTTCATTTCTAGGTGGCGGTTTTGCATTATCTACCGCGGCAAAATCAAGTGGCTTAAACGATAAAATTGGAGAGCATATGACTGCATTGGCGGGGCTATCAAACTTTGTAGTGATGTTGTTAATTATATTAGTCGTGATTTTTATCACAAATTTTGCCTCTAATGTGGCTGTAGCCAACGTATTTGTACCGATTGCAATGAATTTGGTTAGTCACATTATCAGTATTTACTGTTACTATTTTAGTTTGTCCGTAGTACTTACCCTAAGCCCTTAAAGATGTTCCCCTTAATGTCATTTTTTCTGCAAAGTAAAATTTTAGTTGTGTGTAAGCATTACATTCTGCCTCACTGAATTGAGGGGCATTTGCTTGTCATCCTTGCATTTGTGCACATTGCAATGCTTGTTTTTATTACCGCATTAATGTGAGCGCTGTAATTGGCAACAACTGTGACAGACTTTTCACGTTCTCTCCGAAGGAGAAGACGCTAAACTCCAATACTATTATGCGATCACTCATCTAGAATGTCTGTACAAAGGTTAACCGGCCGGTGAGCGTAACTAGCTATGGGCGCCATATTTTTACAGCAGTAAGTTTAACTAATAACTAGTTCATTATTCTACAGGCCGTAAAACTAGACAAGAATCCGCTATGGTACTGTGTTGTCGCTGGTATGACGGCTTCTTTCTGTTTCTGCATACCAGTTGGGACTCCGGGGAACTTGGTTGTACAAAGCGCAGCAAAAATTTCTACCAAGAAAATGGTATGCATCAATGTTACATATCAATCATATTTCGTATAAATAGACGGCTCCTGTGCCCTGTGTGTGATAAAAGTTTGCATAACTAAAATGAATTTTTATCAATTGTGTTGGTGTCATACGAAAAAAATAATGAAAACTAGTTCAAATTCCCACGTTCAATGTTAACCAAATGATTCAATTATTTTGTATTTCCAGATTTATGCTGGTTCCGGACCAACAGTTTCGACAATTATTGTTTCTATGTTCTTCTTTTATTTCTGGGCTCCAATTATTTGGCCCGTATTACATGAAATGCCGGAATGGACTGGTGGCACTACCCCTGAACCCGAGTAAGATCCTGAGGTCTAAAGTAGAAATTTGGTTAAGGCTGCTTTGCCGTGATCGTTTATCGACTAGTGTGCGCAACTAGCTATGGGCACCTCTCTTGAAAAGAACTAAAGTCTTACCCTCTTATTTATAAACACACTATAAACCTATTTTAGTTAAAAAGCTAACTATAATATATTTTCCCTTTTTCATTTCGCTAAGGAGTGAAAGAAACAAAACATTTTATAAGCCTTTCATAACTTCATACATTTTTATGAATAAGAGGGTTAGAGTCCCTAGACTATTTTAGTCTTAATTCTAATATTAACTTTGTCGAACTGAACTCTACTGAGATTTCAACATAAATTGTCAAACCGGTAAGTTAAATTAATAACAACTTTTTTTTCTTCCAGGGGGTAAAACTGAACATCAGTCCTGCATGGTGTTGTATTTACGTTTATATGACGGCTTCTGCGTCTGCGCTCTTAGTTGCAAGAGGGGCAACAATTTCTACAAAAAAGAAACCTAAAGCAACCAAAAACAAGCACAGTCTAAATATAATTTTATCCATTCTTCACTTTCCATAACCTGTACAATTTAATATTCATTGAAAGCGATCTATCTGCAATCTGCAGAATATTAAAAATGGCGAAAGGACTAGTTTTTTGTATAGTAGACAATGCACAGGTATCTTTTGTAATTTTGGATAGATATTGAAACTATGTTGAAGAATTACTTTTTAAGATAGTGAGAACTAAGATTGAATAGGTACATAGGTACTAGTAAATAGGTCCTTTTTATTGGTTACAAATTTTGTTAATTAAGTTCGTGAATACTGTAATTTTATTTTTCGTTAGAATCTAGTTGTGTAATAAATGCCTAAACTAATAAACAATATTTTATTAAACAGCCCACCTAGAACCTAAACCATTAAACGCCAAATTGAAATTAACAGCATAGTTATACAATATTTAGGCCTCGGCCTCGAATTTTATGTCCGTAAGGATTGAGGAGCCACATCAGATTTTTAAAATCTGATTTTACCATTATTTAGCAGCAAGGAAGCTGATTCTGCAGCACGAATTCTAGATTTAGCAGCAAGATATATAACTAGATATATTAATGCAAAAGTGGCTCCTCAATCTAAACGTTTAAATTGAGGAGCCACCTATAACTCGGTAAATAATAGATGAATATTTTTGAAAATTTTGTATCATTTAGCAGCAATTTTGCATATTACCGTCTACAAATTTCGCTTCTGTGGCGCTAAAATGTAAGAAAATACAATACTTTTAGTATGGCTCCTCTATCTAAATTTAACAGGTGAATTTCTACTGGATATGAGCGATCAATTATTATATTCGACATAATGATCATTTAGTAGGTGTTGTGTTTGTTTTTGCAGTATAGGAATAAAATAGTAAAACAGAGTAAATTTTGTAGATGAACGCATTTTATTTGGCTCCTCAATCCTGACGTTCTAATTATATATGTTTGACTGTACCCACCTGAGATGACAACGGAATCTAAAGCCAGAGATACTAGCATTTAGCAGAAATGTCTGCTAAATATATCTGCACAGTTCAGCAATGTATTTAATTTAGATTCTGAAAAAAACAATACTTAACTATTTTCTTGTAAATTCAGCGTGTAGGGTGACCATATACTCGTAAATGAAACCAAGATAAGTAATTTGTTAAATTTATATTTTCATAACTGGTTATATCTATTGTACCTACGATTTAATTATTTAGCAATCAATGTGGCTATAAGTTATAGAATGAATGAATATTGGTTGATCAGTGCTTATACGAATTTTAGAATCGTAATCATCGTAACAGAATACCTCATCTTTCGGTGTAAGATAGTGACATTTATAGTGGCCTGTGCCAGTTTCGATAATTGGTGGAATAAATTCTACAGCACCTATTAATTTATATGATTTTTGCGAAAACATTATAAATTCTGGTATTTCTCTTACTCGGAACTTTTCACAACCATTCAGTTCATATGAAATTGTGTTTGATAGAGTATATTTACACACAGTTTGCTTGTTACAGAACGTACAGTTTTTTGATCGGCGATTAAAGTTGCATCTTCTAAACTTTGGAGGCCAAAAACAGAAATTATGTTCAAATTCAAAGGCAAAAATGCGATCTTCCTGGATACTGGGATAAAATGGCACGAATCATTTGTACATTTTTTTGTAAAAATGGCACTAAAACAATACTTCAAGGCTACGTGTTCAAAAATGTAAGACACGTTACAAGCAAATTCACAGTGGCTACTATTTACTGTAGTATCAAAATACAACAGTCCAATTTCGGTTCTCATTTTGTGTATATCACTGTCAGTAGAAGCAGAATCTGATAGAAGTTTAATATATTGTGGGATTAAATCTTCCGGATATGTGTTCAATGTTTCTTGAAAACGTCTACTTTGAATAAAAGCTATGCTCAACAAATAAATGACCGAATCAAAGCTACATGTGTTTCTCAAATCTACTTTAATTGAATTTTTACCGATGGATACAGCATCGCATAGGTTGCCATTTTTTACAAATTTAATTTTTATTTTGGTTAATGAATCAGTTTCGGCTTCACCCCTCCAATTCTCAATAAAAGAAGGTTGATCTGAAAAAATTTATTCGGCATCAAATGACCGATTAATCTTCCTAACTCTCACAGACTTTATTATTTTTCTTTTTTTCACTTGCGTTTGAGATGTTTTTACTTGTTTTTCAGATGTTTCCACCTGGCTTTGAGATTTTTTGAATGAATACTTCCTTTTTCGAGAGCGTTTAGGTTCTTTATTCTGTAAGTCACTAATAAGATCACTTTTCGCAAGTGCGATTTCCCCGTCTAAATATTGGCAATGTATTTTTATAAATTCATCAATTCGGAACTTTTGTAACTTTGTTTTAAAGAGCAAGTTTTCAAAGTTTTAAAGTAGCTCTCAATACCAGATGATGATGGAGCAGTAGTATCAGCTTTAAAAAAAGAGCACAATAAATTTGACCATAATGGAAGTCTTCCAAGAATCCTCCTGAAATCTGACATAAATGTTGGCAAAAAATGTACATTTTTATTATTTTTATGAACTTCCATTGATTGTTTCTGAAATGGGGCTATTTTATCATCCAGCCAAGTAAAAAAATCAATATTTGCGGTGTGATGTTCTTCAGTTCCGAAATCTTCGTCGTCGTTCTGCTTGTCGTCTTCCATAGAGCGGAATTCTGCCGCATGATCTAGCTCAATATTTTTCATTCGTAAGGCAAGTCGGTTTAAGGCAACTTGACAATTAGAACTTTCAGGATTTGATTCATCATCGTAGTGACTAAGACAAATCTGAATCATATCACCAATGATTTCTTTCGCAGTTTCAAAATTTTCACACTCTTTTAAGAATAAAATGCAGCGAATATAAAAATATTTTATGCCTGGTTCTACATCATTAAAACATTTTAAATTATGTAAAGTTTTTACAAAATGACTTGTGTCAAGTCTGATAAAAGTCTAGGGCTTTTGTTCTTCAAGAATTGAAGTCTGACCTTCTAAAATTGAAAACATGTTTTTTATGTATTCTTTTGTACTGCTAAATTCTGTAAAAGCTTCAGTATTAGCTGCGATAAGGGCAGAAGAATCGTCCGAAATAATCTCATGAGGTGATCTATCAACTGATTTTTTCCATTGATTTAGCCAGTGTAATATAGAATTCTTGTCGTGTGCATCGGTAACCATCTGTAATACTGGTACGGATTTTAACTTTAGATTTGCTGTTATCAAACCTGCATATAAAAATAATCTTTTGGTCAGCTTTGTGCCATCAGGGAGCCGCATTGTTTCGAAGAATGAGCCCGTAGCATCTATTGTAACAGTTACCCTTCCAAATTTCCGTAGGTACAGATTGTAATAATCAATTTGGTTCTCATTCCAATAATAAACAAAGAAACTAGGGTGTACACTGAAAGAACGTATTACATTTTTATGTGTACTTTTGGCCATAACCACTAGACCTATGATTGGATTAGGATCAAGCCACTGTTTTCTCCTGGCCTCAGATTTTATTTGTCGCAAACAGGAAAGAGAAGGCAACGCTGGTGTATTTACAACCTCTTTTTCATCGTTCTTAATACCTAGGATCTCTGAAGCCATTTCATTATGAACTACTATTGCAGGCTTGTATCTTAATATTTTTGATAGTTGTTGTCTTTTGTAGGGCGTTAACTTGAATTTCTTTGTTGGATTGTGTTTGACAGTTCGGTCTATATTCGTTATTTTACAGTAGATTGTGTTAATTTTATCAGTAGTTTCATAACTTTCTATTTTAGCATGTGTAGTACATTGCGAACAATTACCTTTAACAAAGATTTTATTTTTTACCACTTTTTCGCGCTTTAATGTCCAAGTACAAGGTAGTTTAGTATGTTTATAAATGTTTACTTTTAATAGATTACTCCATTTAAACTTGGGCATGGTTCTGTATTTCTTAAAGGTGGTAGTGCCTGTTCGTTTTTGATATGCGTATATAGGCTGAATTTTTTTCCAGTCATGCATGTCCATTTGATATGTAAATGTTACTGTATCGTTTTGTGTACTATTCTCGAAATCAAAATCTTTGCTTTTAAATGACGTATCTGTGTCACTACTGTTACAACTTGTATTTTGTATAGTGTGTATTTCGCCAGTTGTTTATTGCTCAAAAGTGATACATCGTTTTCAAAAAATATATGACGTTTACGTTTTAATGATGTATACAAGGCTATCGGGGTCATTTTAAAATCTAGTTCTTTGGAAATGGTTAAGAAAATAGGGTCAGTACTTTTAATGTTAGGATTTTGTAGTATCTCAGCATACTTATTTAGAAAATACTTTTTGTTGATCCACCAGATCTACTATCGATTGGCGGCCTTTCGGCATAATGGTTCTGAAACAACAATAATAATAAATATCCTCAGTCACTTATCTAGTCGAAGCGACCAATCATCAATCTAATAATATTTCGTTGGATAAAATGACTTTTAGTAATTTTTATATAGCATGGTACGACACGAAAGTCGCCGGTTCCGACTGGTTGTTGAATTTTTTCATAACGTAATAATAACAAATATGTTAGAACATGAAAGTGCTTAAATTTTTTCTATTTCAATTTGTAAACTTCGAATCCGAACACTGCGTATTAAATAAATAAATATAAATAATAGCAAAAGTCGGCACAAAATGTACTTACATTGAAAACAGGATATCGTACTGCACTTAAATTATCAATCACTGCACAATATTGCACACATTAATATCACCACAATTCAACTATGATGACACAAACGTGATGATTAACTTTATATTTATAGGAAATCCAAGTTAAGTATTTATTTTCTACGTGAATATACAAACGAGAATACTTCACTGCTAATGAACACTTTGTTAAATAAATATTATTGTCGGTTGGTAAGAGAAATAATAATTTGTAGATACCCTCAAACTGTGGTCACCCTACACGCTGAATTTACAAGAAAATAGTTAAGTATTGTTTTTTCAGAATCTAAATTAAATACATTGCTGAACTGTGCAGATATATTTAGCAGACATTTCTGCTAAATGCTAGTATCTCTGGCTTTAGATTCCGTTGTCATCTCAGGTGGGTACAGTCAAACATATATAATTAGAACGTCAGGATTGAGGAGCCAAAGAAAATGCGTTCATCTACAAAATTTACTCTGTTTTACTATTTTACTAGCTGACCCGCGCAACTTCGCTTGCGTCACGTAAGAGAGAATGGGTCATCATTTTTCCCGTTTTTGTAACATTTTTCGTTACTACTAAGCCCCTAATGGTTGTAGCGTGATGATATATAGCCTATAGCCTTCCTCGATAAATGGGTTATCTAACAGTGAGAGAATTCTTCAAATCGGACCAGTAGTTCCTGAGATTAGCGCGTTCAAACAAACAAACAAACTCTTCAGCTTTATTATATTAGTATAGACTAGCTGACCCGCGCAACTTCGCTTGCGTCACATAAGAGAGTCATAATTTTCCCCGTTTTTGTAACATTTTAATTGGTACTCTGCTCCTATTGGTCGTAGCGTGATGATATATAGCATATAGCCTTCCTCGATAAATGGGCTATCTAACACTGAAATAATTTTTCAAATCGGACCAGTAGTTCCTGAGATTAGCGCGTTCAAACAAACAAACAAACACACTCTTCAGCTTTATAATATTAGTATAGATGTGACGCAAGCGAAGCTGCGCGGGTCAGGTAGTAAGAGATAATTTTCCTCGTTTTTGAAACATATTTTACTGCTGCTTTGCTCGTATTGGTCATAAAAAATAAATAAAAGAAAATGGGGGATCTTCATACAACCAATAGAAGCCAAAAATTATGATTTAATTTTTTTTTTGTCTGTCTGTTTGTTGTTTGCTTTTCACGCAAAAGCAACTGGATGGATTTAGATGTAACTTTTTTTGTTATATAGCTATTAGTCTTCGCTAACATATAGGCTATTTTCTTTAGAAATTCTCTCTTTACGGGGGTAGAAAGAGGGGCTAAGTTTGTATGAAACTCCGTCATTTTTGGAGCTTATTCGATTAAAATTAATATTTGGCTATATAGTTAGAAATTTAGAATGACGCAATAAATATTTTTGGAAATTCTGCCTTAACGGTGGTGAAAAAGTTTCTATGAAACTACGTCGGTTATGAAGCTAAATCTGTAAAAATTAAAGGTGTTTAGCAAGCAAGTGGTCATGATCTCCTGGTAACTGTGAAAAGGTTTATGGAGAGTTTTTAGAGTTTATAGAGCCGTTTTTTTAGTGTTTTAGACCTAATTTTGATCGGAAAATAGATTCACAGCTACCAGGAGATCATGATTAATTGGTGTTGTTATTTCCATATTCTGTTCTTCTAGCATGTTCAAACACGGTCGAGCGGGATAAAAAGTATCCTATGTCCATCACCTGTCTCTAAGCTACCTCCCTACCAATTTTTTGCCAAATCTGTTCTGCCGTTCTTGAGTTATAAGTGGTGTAACTAACACGACTTTCTTTTATATATATAGATAGATTCCTATACTGCAAAAACAAACACAACACCTACTAAATGATCATTATGTCGAATATAATAATTGATCGCTCATATCCAGTAGAAATTCACCTGTTAAATTTAGATAGAGGAGCCATACTAAAAGTATTGTATTTTCTTACATTTTAGCGCCACAGAAGCGAAATTTGTAGACGGTAATATGCAAAATTGCTGCTAAATGATACAAAATTTTCAAAAATATTCATCTATTATTTACCGAGTTATAGGTGGCTCCTCAATTTAAACGTTTAGATTGAGGAGCCACTTTTGCATTAATATATCTAGTTATATATCTTGCTGCTAAATCTAGAATTCGTGCTGCAAAATAAGCTTCCTTGCTGCTAAATAATGGTAAAATCAGATTTTAAAAATCTGTTGTGGCTCCTCAATCCTTACGGACATCGAATTTTGCGGGCAGCGGGGCGGCGGCGGCGGCGGCGCGGGAGCGGGGCGGGCAACGCGTACCTATTCTCCAAACCAGCGGGCAGATCGCGTGGCACTATAGCGGTGTAGTGTTGTGTTCGTCGTTGTGTTGTCGAGATATTTGTTTTTATTCGCGAACGAAATGTCTGGAAAACGACATGCATCTGGCATCTACCATAGAGTACAAGGAGTTTAGGTTCACCACAGATACGTCACAAAATAAATGTACAATACTATAACTACAACGACGACGCGCAACGCGGGCGTAGGGATGATCGATATTTATCGATGTTGAATAATCGATGTTTAGCTAGAAAACATCGATGTTTTAACATCGATGTTATGACTTCGATATTATCGACACATCGATGTTTTAATGTTTTTTAAAATCAGATTTTAAAAATCTGATGTGGCTCCTCAATCCTTACGGACATGATGTAGGGGCACAAAACCGCACAAATTACCTATATATTTATGGCGCACATATTTGCACAAATATACGGTGTGCGTCAGGATGGCTGGTTGTCTGTGGCGTTGGTATATGAGAGTTGATTTGAAAATTGCTACATAATTGCTTATATTTGCTACATATAATAAATAATTGCTACATAGGATATATATGCAGAAATAAAATATTTTTTTTGACCAGCCATCCTGACGTTTGGTTGGCTGGTCGCCTCTTAGTTTAAAGTTAAGCATGCAGAGTTTCCCGAAAAGTACTGCGTCAATAATTGCTACATATTTACTTCATTTATCTAATTTATTTGGAACTTCAAAATTATGTTAAATCAAGGACATAGCAATTATTTAAATGATCCCGATGAAAAGTGCCTGATAAAATAATAAAAGCAAATAGCTGCAGTGTGTCTTCACTCAACGGTATTGCTATTTTAGGAGGCAGGCGTTTGAAATAATAATTGTTAAATAGCGTGTTAATTGTTAAATCCGCAAACACGTAAATTAACGCTCAAGAACTTACAAAATGCCGGCGAAGTACATGTGAAGGTGTAAAATCATTTAGTACATCTTTGCGAGATCTTATTGCATTTGAATTTCATTCCAATCAATTTATTTCAATAGATGATCCACCAACATCTCTTTTGTTAGAAGGATCTGAGTTTCATTTACTATCAATAATAGAATTCGTGCCCCCAGTATGTGAAACATTAATTGGTCACAAAGCTCATTGCAGACGAAATTCAGAATGGAAATATTGTTATGATGACGAATCGAAAAAAATTACGAAGAGTAAAAAGAAGCTAATTCCACATTGTATAATATATGCGAAAAAATAATGTGAAAATAAGATAAATTAATAAATGAATATTTTTTAAATAAATTGTAATATTATTAAATTGAGTCTTATGAACGACCTACATTTTGTTTTTATTTACGATACACTTTTAATGTGCTTATTATCCACTTACCTACTCATAACATAACATGCTATTTAACAATTATTATTTCAAACGCCTGCGTCCTAAAATAGCAATACCGTTGAGTGAAGACACACTGCAGCTATTTGCTTTTATTATTTTATCAGGCACTTTTCATCGGGATAATTTAAATAATTGCTATGTCCTTGATTTAACATAATTTTGAAGTTCCAAATAAATTAGATAAATGAAGTAAATATGTAGCAATTATTGACGCAGTACTTTTCGGGAAACTCTGCATGCTTAACTTTAAACTAGGAGGTGACCAGCCAACCAAACGTCAGGATGGCTGGTCAAAAAAAATATTTTATTTCTGCATATATATCCTATGTAGCAATTATTTATTATATGTAGCAAATATAAGCAATTATGTAGCAATTTTCAAATCAACTCTCATATACCAACGCCACAGACAACCAGCCATCCTGACGCACACAATATACGCCCTCTGCCCATGTAGGTATTGTATTTTATCTCTCCGATAATTCGTCTAGAATTTTCTTGCTAGAACAATGTTACTCCAGCAGGAATCGTCTTTACGTTTTTTTTCGAAACTACAACACGCACAATTTTTATGCGGCTCACATTTACAGCAGATTGAATTTATCTGCTGGGCATACGCACACAGAGTTTTATTACATATAACGGTACCGCCCAAACAGGGAAGCAGCCCCTCTCCACTGGGTCTAAATTCTAGTCTAGTCTATGGAGAAAATCTAATTCGCGGTTGGTCCAATTAGCGATTGGACTAATTAGCGATTATTATTTCAACAAAACAAATGAATGAAGGTCGACATAACCACAAATGACCCGCGCCGCGTCGCTTAAAACGAACACTAGCACGAGTGCTGAATCCGAGCACGCCCAAATAGGTTGCTTTGTCTTAAGTTTTATGAAAAAAAAATACAGATGAAATGAGGACCTCTTTTTTAAACATGATTAAGAATAAAAGCATTCAGAGACCAAGAATTTATTCAGAGAATGTTAACATTACAATTCTACCAACTAAGTAGTGTGTGTGTGAATTGAGTGAGCACCCTAAATAAAATTTAATAATATATACTAGTCATTTAGTAAAAGGTGTGAAACAATTGTAAAAACAATCTTACAATTTGTAAAAAGATAAAACATGAGATATATCAGTTAATGAATGCTCACTCAGTTCGCACATACGACCACCCTGAATCTCAGAACGTATGAAGAATTCATGTAAGATTTATGTACTACTCTTTAGTAAAACCTTTATAAAGTTGTCGTTTTAGATATCAATCGCCAAGGGCCGTATAAAAAAAAATTACAAATACTTTCATATGCTCACTCAATTCACACACTTTGAAAGGACCCGATTTCTTATGAACAAACCATAATTTCATTTTGTTGTAAATCTTGTTTTATTAAAAGGTATACACGTGATTTTGTAAAATACAAAGCGAACCATAAATGTAGCACGTTTTGTAATAGTTAATTAATATAAGTGCTCACTCAATCCACACAATTCTGAAAAGTTATAAACGTTAATATCTTTGAATTTATAAGGATTAGAAAGCTATAAATTGTGCTAGTTTTAGTAAAGAAAAGTTACTAAAGATTTGCCATTTTACATTTAGTACTCTCAGTTTACTCTAAAAGATATTCAACTGTTTGTGTTTCAATGAAAATCTGCCATACTGTAGGGTTGTCACGCTGGACATTTTTGCTGAACTAAAATTTTATTTATTTTATAATGACCTTTATCTACGAGGTCAGCAGTAGGACCTAACATGGGATGTTACAGTAAGGTCAATGATACACGAATTTGATTGAAACCATTTATTTACATAATGTAGTTTAATTAAAAAAATTACAAATTTAGATTTTTGGGTTAACAATCGTTGTCGATCAGGATGTAGCTTAAAGAGTGCAACAGAATATTTTGATCAGTACTTTCGTGGATATTAGTACAGTTGTCGTCGTAGCAAAAATATTTCTCGTTTGATAAATAATGACTCTTATAATGACCAATGCCTGTTAAATCTAAAGGTGCTACGAATTCGACCGCACCAATACTTCTATACAATTTATTTTTAAGTACAATTGTACGGGGCACTTTACTTAGCGCTACTGCGTTGACCTTTAAATATAGATATGATTAATATTTTTGATATCAGCCTATTAGAAACAGCTAGATATTTCTTTGTCGGAAGGTGAATCAAAATGTGCGTCATGTGAGGGAGTAGCAACTAGTTATTATATTATTTCAAATGTGATTTCTTTTGATTTGAATGGCACCAACGCAGTAGCGCTAAGTAAAGTGCCCCGTACAATTGTACTTAAAAATAAATTGTATAGAAGTATTGGTGCGGTCGAATTCGTAGCACCTTTAGATTTAACAGGCATTGGTCATTATAAGAGTCATTATTTATCAAACGAGAAATATTTTTGCTACGACGACAACTGTACTAATATCCACGAAAGTACTGATCAAAATATTCTGTTGCACTCTTTAAGCTACATCCTGATCGACAACGATTGTTAACCCAAAAATCTAAATTTGTAATTTTTTTAATTAAACTACATTATGTAAATAAATGGTTTCAATCAAATTCGTGTATCATTGACCTTACTGTAACATCCCATGTTAGGTCCTACTGCTGACCTCGTAGATAAAGGTCATTATAAAATAAATAAAATTTTAGTTCAGCAAAAATGTCCAGCGTGACAACCCTACAGTATGGCAGATTTTCATTGAAACACAAACAGTTGAATATCTTTTAGAGTAAACTGAGAGTACTAAATGTAAAATGGCAAATCTTTAGTAACTTTTCTTTACTAAAACTAGCACAATTTATAGCTTTCTAATCCTTATAAATTCAAAGATATTAACGTTTATAACTTTTCAGAATTGTGTGGATTGAGTGAGCACTTATATTAATTAACTATTACAAAACGTGCTACATTTATGGTTCGCTTTGTATTTTACAAAATCACGTGTATACCTTTTAATAAAACAAGATTTATAACAAAATGAAATTATGGTTTGTTCATAAGAAATCGGGTCCTTTCAAAGTGTGTGAATTGAGTGAGCATATGAAAGTATTTGTAATTTTTTTTTATACGGCCCTTGGCGATTGATATCTAAAACGACAACTTTATAAAGGTTTTACTAAAGAGTAGTACATAAATCTTACATGAATTCTTCATACGTTCTGAGATTCAGGGTGGTCGTATGTGCGAACTGAGTGAGCATTCATTAACTGATATATCTCATGTTTTATCTTTTTACAAATTGTAAGATTGTTTTTACAATTGTTTCACACCTTTTACTAAATGACTAGTATATATTATTAAATTTTATTTAGGGTGCTCACTCAATTCACACACACACACTAAGTAGCCTAGGACGTCAATGTTAAATACATTATAATAATATTAAAATTTACTTAAATTACAAAATATATTTAACTAGCTCAATTAAGGTCAATCTGGGTAACTTTGAATCATTTGGGTAACATTGACAGTGGGAATATGAACTAGTTTCGATTATTTTTTCATATGAAACCAACACAATTGATAAAAGTTTATTTTAGTCTTGCAAACATTTATCCATTGTGTCAATTTTACCAAATGATTCAAAGTTACTCAGATTGACTGTATTTCAGGTACCATCTCAACGAAATATAACCACGCGTAGGTAAGTCTGTAATTTTATTCTAAAACATCTGATAAAATGAACACTTGTAAAAGTAGTACCTGGATTCACGGTAAACTCAGGGCAGATAGTCGACTAAGAATAGCCACCTTTACTCACACTCTATTGCGCTTGAAACAATAATGGCACGTGAAAGAGGGATAAAGCGCGGAATAAAGGGTGTGCAAGGGGAAAGGAAAGTCCACGAATCGCGAGCGAGGAGCGCGCTGGCTTACCCGCACGCAATCCCGTACACTCCTAAGAACGCGCGATAGAGTGTGTGTGTAAAGCTGGCTATTGCTTCTACTCCATCATTTAAATGACGTGATGATATTATTATGCAATCGGGCCAATGCCTATGTGAAAACTACCTGCCAATAAAGAATGAGATATACCGCTTACTTTTACCCGTGGAGATGACACCTTACGAGGAAAGCACATTCTTAACTCTTACAGAATAAACGTTCCATCCAGCAGTGCATTCGACAATTTTATACATTTTGTAACAGCTATTTAGATAAAATAAAACAAAACTAAACACTCAGCTGTTGTCACCCCGTCAGTTACGTTGCTTCGGAAATAAAATATAAATCTACTAAATAGTTGTGCTTAATTGTGTACACAGCTTCGAAATTAACTTGCCGTGTAAAAAGTCACGCACTGTCGGAACAAAGATGAGACATACAATGCATTAATTTGTTGCGGCGACGAAATGTTACACACTCGCAACGCTAAGGCTTGCTAAAGCCAGACACTGGTAAATTTGCCCGCCAACAATAGCATCATGATGACGAATTTTAAATTTCTTTAATTAAGGTCTGTACGCTGCTCGGCATTCCGACAATGTGCGTGCTACATCGGACTACTGATTTCGAGCCGCATTTTGCAAAAATAACGCAAAGAATAACATCCAATAGAGTCGCATCTACTTGTACAAGCCTTGTCAAACGCGGCATAACTAATAGCACATTTAGAAAATGACCGCATGTCCAGCAAAGTGACGATAGACCAACGGTTTATAGGAAATAATATCTTAAATCTACAGTACCGAGACCCCAATCGACTCTGACACCGTGCGCACAGCTCTGTCAATTGACGCACAGAGCAATGTCCAAACCGCCCGGGTAGGGTTCACGAAGACGTAGGGGGTGCGAGAAGAGCACGTCTATTCGTCGGGAGGTGGAGTTTCTTCTCCTGAGAGTGGTGGATAGCCGTCAGCAGCATCCCACAGGATTGGCGCAAAGTGAGCAAGAGACAACCATAAAACAAGAATGCATACTACAACGCTCCCAGCTGCTAGCATTGCCTGAAATATAAAAAAAAACATGAATTCAGAGAACAGATTCTTTTCATATTATTTTCAAAATTCTGTATAGTCACCATTTTCTTCAGAGGTACTTTTCCGACATGGACCGTGAAGTAAGCCGGTGTATAAAGAAATGGATACATAAATCCAAAATTTGTTGCTATTCCAACGGCTAACGCTCCCATAAAGGCCTTGCTTGGCCAAGGAAGTGTTCCCTTGATGGCCTGCAATTAGATGTCATCCTTTGATATAAGATAGATTTCAGAATAACGTTCTTACACAAATAATATTATAATTACCGCACACATGACGAATGGTTGAAATATTACACATGCGGCCGTTGATGAGACCACATTTGACAATAACGCAGCGATAACTACTACTATTAAAAGCGATATATCCCACGAATGCTTAGTAATTTCGCAACCAGAGTGCTCGGAGATAGTTTCACACAATTTGGTTTGTAGAGCCATGTTAAGGATCGCAATGCCAGAACCTAGATAAAAAATATTATATTAATATTTTAACACTATCGCAACTCAGTTTCCCAATATCTCAAAATTATTTAAATTAGAACTAGAGCGAAATTTGAATATAATTTGATACTCGTTCTTGTGATTATATTCGTACATTCTTTCATACGTTTCCGTTTGTAGTAAAACAATCTCACCTAACAAGAAAAAGTAGGCGTAATTCAAATTCTTATCAACGAATTTCCACCACAAAATAGGAGACGCTGGTTTAGGTTTCGGTAATTCACTTCTTTCTGCAAATTATAATTCGTATAAGTATTTTTTTAAGGTCAAAATCATCAGATATTATTATAATGTTCAGTCGCTATAACTACATCGTGCTATCATAAATAAAGTTCCCCTTTACACACACACAGACACTATCGAGCATGAGACCACGGAAAGGAAAGACCTGTCAAACCCGCGAAGAAATCACGAGCGAAGACTACGCTGCTTTCCCGCGCGTAATTCTGTACGCTCGACTCCTAAGAACATGCAATAGAATGTGTGTGTGTGTAAAGGCGGCTATTGTCAGATAGTGAGATAAGTCATTACTTTTTAACAACTACTAGGTTTTTATATCAAAACAAGCACACTTACTTTTTGCCGTAAAGTATTTTATAAATTCAACACTTATAGGGACAGCATGCAGCAGAATTACAAACCCTGCCGCAACAGTCGCATCTCTTACACTACAATAAAGATAAACAATACAATTAAAACAACATAATTTTAGAATACACCAAATTTGCCGATATCGTTCGTTCTTCAGCGCAATGTAGTTTTCTAAAGGCCAAAAAATCTTCACATCTGTTTATTTGTTTTTATTACCTATAACTTACATATGCGGTTAGCTCTCAGCGATTTGAACACGTGGAAAAACTTTGTGATACTACTTGAGATGGTATCTTATTATTATTTTTATCGTATGGTCAATGGTCAACCTATAGTGGCAAAACTGTTCAAGTGGTCCGAAAGGCCTCTGATATGTCTTGACGACTTATCTTAAGCGGGACCGACTAAAAACGTGGTCTCCGAAGCACGGAGACACTCAGTTCAAATACCACTATGCCGCCACCCATCCACGAAATGACCCGGCCAAATTCAAAATTTATTTGCAAAGAGTTGCTTAACTCACAGATTCGTGTCGAGCGCAACTGGCTATGAGGCTATGGCTATAAATCAAACACACGAAGTCTTAATCACACCGGTTAATGTTTTCCTTGTGTGTTACTCGAAATGCGCTCTCTATAATCCTTTAAAAACACAAATATATTATCTACTTTTTACTTACTTAGGTAAAAAGTGTTGATCTGTTGATAATTCGTGTTTGGAGAAAAACATACTAGCCCAACCTCCGAGATGACTATGGCGGGAGAAATACGCTGCGTGAGATAATAATACACCAACTAAGGAGAGCTGAAACCAAAGAGCAATGTAACACCAAATTTTTCGATAAACTAGCTTTTGCCTGCGACTTAATCCGCATTTAAAAAAAAATCCCGGGGTAAAATACCGTATGTGTTAATAGGTTATAAGGCATCGGTTTACCAAATCTGTCCAAAAGTCTTTTACATACATTTAAAATCTAAAACGAATATGCGAATATATTTGTGCTACTTACAATCTCGTGGATCGTCGGTCTACGGGGTAACTGATTTTGGTTATCCAGGAGTGCCTTTTGGACCATATTCATGGTATAACTAGACATCGGCTTTCCAGCGACTCTAAAAGAAATATATTATTATAATGGAAACCAACTCAACATACTCTATGTAACGGATAGAAAAAAATAGAAAAAGGTCGCATTTATTTATTTATTATTAGAGGCATGTCAACAGTATGAACACAAACATTGGAAAAAAACATAAAAAATGAAATAAATGGGCGTGTGCTATACCTGTTAGAGACATGCACACCACAGCATTCAATATAACTGGCATACAATATTACAAACTAAACATTAAAAAACTTAAATCTAAAACTTAATTTGGTTTCCCTAATGAGATCCACATCTCTATAACATGGATTGTAAATTAATAACAATACATGCATTGCAGGAAATATTTAAGATATTGTTTCATAATTTATATTAAAAGCATAAGTTATTTTATTGAATACTTACTTTCCAACTATAACAATGTAATAGATAATGTTAACGATAAACATAATCAGAGCCGTGGGGAACGCAAAAGCTGAATATTGTAGATAGTTAAATATATCGGGAAACTCAGCTTTTTCACCAGCTCCTCTGCAAATAAAAAAAAGTTGCTGTCACAAAAGTCTTTTGACGATAGTTTAAAAACGTCATTTGTATAAACTTTATTTGTTGATATTGTTTACTTACGCATAAAATATAGCTCGGAAACACAGCGTTGAGAATGAAGAATGGATTATAGCCACACTACCTGTAACATAATTGTATTCAATAACCAACTGGTCCTTATAACCAACAAATTATGTCACCATTTTGCGATTCCACATTTAAGTGTATAGGATAAGAACTTCAAAGAAAAAACATAAATGTTATCTTCGTTGTGTTCTTAAAAGGTCTACGTTATCTAAGTTCTATGGCTGCTTATTGATTGAATGAGTCCATATGCTTCACAAGAAAAATTACAACAAATTATAATAACAGTAGCAGACGTCATGAAATTTATATTTACCGATTGACGACGATGTTTGGATCGCGTTGTTCACTAAGTAACGTACTTCTGATAGTTTGGGTTCATCTTTTGACCTGCCGTATTTATACTGCAATTACAACAAGAGTCAGTTTGATTAAAACGAATAAATTATAAAAATATTTTAACTATTTGATCTGTCCCGCGAATGGTAACGAATAACTTTGTGCAGCTGCTTTATTCACTACTTATTTGCCTCCGAGAAAGTCAGTAATTTGTTTTTACATACTATCAGACCTGTCTAGGCCGGTCTAGGTACCTACCCGGTCTAGCCAATGGTGCATGAGATAAACCCTTGTTTCGCTCTTAACAACGTAAGTCCCATGTAACAGGGGGCGAGTTCATTTACATTTAAAACTCCGGGCTGCTATTGAGAAATATCTTATATAAATTAAAATTTTCAATACCACTCTGCCTGACATAGGAATTAAACCAGAGGCCTCGTGAAAAGCAGTCGGATATACTACCGACCGCGCCACGGAGGCGGTAAGTAGTACGCACTTGCAATTTGAATTGATATTTGTACGATATTAATAAAAAATATTAACAAACCTCTACATTCGCCATTGCTTTAGTATAATATTCAGTAATCATGGAAGTCGCAATGAGTCGACTACTAAACATTGACGTGACGAAAGCCGCAGTACCGCATTTGAATATCATCCTGTGTATTTAAATTAAGTACCATTAATGTAACTTCTAGTAATTCATCTGATCTACTCTAATATCATTAAATCAAAAAATTATCTGTCCGCAAGCTTCCATTGGCAGGATAAGCGTTTACATCCATAAACAGTAGCGCAATGATTCTCTACAGTCTGTACTGACGAGTATCAAACTTTGACATTTTAAATGTATTGCCAAAATAGTTCCTACGGAGCCCGCTTGAGGCACAAGATTTCTCGATACCAAGCGGGTTGTCGGTAGTCGATAGGCATAAGTTGACTTATTTCTTTTCAAAACTATCTTGTAGAAGACCAGATATGGTAGGCCCCAACACTATTTACAAAGAATTTAACCGAAGACACACTTTAGACAATTTGTAAAAACTAAAGGCCACTTACTTCGTTGCACCGAATGTACTGGCGTCTCCTGAAGTCATAATTTTCAAAGCAATGCGTCGATCGGCTCCAGAATTATTCAATAGTAATATCAATACTCCAGCGAGTAAGAACAACATTATGTCATCCTAAAATATGGAAATGAGAAAGTTATTTGATATTAGTAATATAACCACACTATTCACAACTAGTTAATCAAACGTCTTTGTTTATGATCGGTTCAATGGTAGTAAAATACTGAGAATTAAAATTAAATGTTTTTTTTAATTCATTTTATTTTAAAAATCCTCAACACGCACTTGGCCAACATGGTGGACTCAAAGCCTAACCCCTCTTTCATTACTGGAGGTGACAATTGTTCAGCAGAGGGACATCAATGGGTTATATTTATTATTTACTAGCTGACTTGCGCAACTTCGCTTGCGTCACATAATAAACATGGATCAAAATTTTCCCCGTTTTCGAAACATTTTTTACTGGTACTCTGCTCCTATTAGTCGTAGCGTGATAATATTTTAATGAGTCCTCCAGTAGCTCCTGAGATTAGCGCGTTTAAACAAACAAACAAACTCTTCAGCTTTGTAATATTAGTAAGTATAGATTATATTCTTAATACATGTATTATGTGTTAATGCTAATTGTTCCACTGTGGCATGATTACACTAATAAGCAGCTAATAACTCACAGACATATAAAAACTGCAGGCCAACGACGAAACTGCCGCGGCACTTAAAGGCAAATAAAATATCGGAATGAGAGCTGCCACAGGAATGCTGACTGGTCGAAACAGGAAGAACCAAGCTATAAATATCCACATCAATTGAATTTTCTTTTGCTCCTGCAAACAAAATTAACAAATCTAATTATTCAAGTCCATTTTTTTTTAAATAAGTAGTCATTATTCTTGAAAAATCTTTTCTGGTAGGTACATTATTCTGTACATAGTGGATGCATACATTTGCAAAATTAAACATTCGGACAAACTGCGACTTTTATACAACAATGATAATTACAATTAAGACCTCCAATAAAAAAGTGATTAGTACGTAGTTCCCTTTTTCCTCGTTTTACTGTAAAGGCGGAGTGACAGAGCGTACAAAGAAATAAATATTTATACTCACATCATGCAAGTCCCATGTATCAACAGCTAGCCAAATTAAAGGTGGTAAAACACCAAACACACCTTTCCAGTGAACTCTTACGATATTTTTGCCTCTATCAAGTAGCGTACATGGCGTTTCTGGAGGCGGACCCCGACCACTATAAGTAGTTACAATTTCGTTCATCAAAAAACATTTATAATATCAACGCTTTGTATAGTCTGCAAACTTGGTAATAATAATAAATGTATTTATTTGCAACGTAATATAAAGTTGTACTTAATTATAATATTACAAATAGTTTTAACATAACATAGAAAAGATGAAGCCACTGGCACCCTTGCTAAGTTGACAAGACAACTTGTATTAAGGGTACTAGGCCCAACTCATTTGGTAGTCTTTGCATGCATGGTTTATCAATATTATCAATCATATTAATTTTTTTGTATTTCCGAAATAAAGTTAAGTATCTGTATAAAACTAACCACCTGCTGCATGAGCCTGCGGTCACTCATGTTCCAAATTCTCAATATTGTCTACCTGTACCAGTGGCAAACCTTGCATCCAATACTCCTTAAAGTCGTTAGACATTAATAATAAGAATTTCAACACTTACAAGAATCGTAAAAACCGCACCCAAAGGCCGTCCTGTTTTCTGAAAATTTAATTTTAGGTTAAAAATCCGCGCAATTTATTATTTTTTAAACTATAACAGTTGTTATTATGTTAGTAATATTATTTAGGCACCAGATTGTGATAATGGATTTGTTGCCCGCAATATGCGATGTCAACACTGCACCCGGTTATCACACGTTTGCTAAGTTATGTAGTAGTCAAAATAATATACATTTTGACTGTAATACACAAGGCTTATAATACATGTGTGTTGAATATGAAATGTAAACGGACTTGACTGCCAATGACGACGAATGGAAGAAGAAAACATGTTGTGTCAAACGCACTTGGCTTAGAATTAAGTCAATTCTTGGATGATAGTATATTAGTTTTACGTATAAAACTTCTAGTAATCTAAATAATTTAAATTATTCCATTATGGGTATACTTACGGTGGCATCGTGTATTATATTTCAGTTATTCAGCAAATAACATGCAGTTCACTTGACAGGAAAAAAATATCTGCCAAACTCAAAAAACTGAATGAATGTGAAACTTTTATGAACATTGACATCTATTTGTATTTGGAATATATTTTTTCTCTTATATTTTAAGGCTTCAAGGCGTTATACCACTTTTTTAATTATATAGTCTATACTTTTTACTATGTGTGGCATAGATTTCAAGCTTTCAAGTATTTACTTAATACGTAGTACTAACTCAAGTCACAGTCACAACAGAATAAAATAGTACATATATACTAAAATATTTTTCTATAAAGGTAGGCAGAAACCAAATAACGATCCTTAAAGACTTCACTTGCCTCATTCTCATCCATACATCTTGTTATATAGGACTGCCGGTTACGAGTACTACGCACCAGACCTTTTTGAAAGACATCGGCAATGTGGTATCCTTCTGGCGTTACAATAAAATAATAAATGAATAATGAATATAATCATGATGCTAGTTTACTAGATAGTTCAGATACAACAAGTGCTACCCCTTGGGTGTCTGAAAGTAAACATCGCCGTCGTATCAGGCTTAAGAATAGCTAGCGTGATCATTCATGAGTTACTTCTGATAGATTTACAACCAAAAGGTAAAAAGAAACAATTAAATAAATATCTGCATCTAAATTTAATGAACGGGTTTATATGTACTAATTTAATGAAGCCAACTAGATCGTACATACAAATGAGGTTACTGAATTATAGCGGACACGAGCTTCAAATTATCAACAATTTTAAGCATTGATTCTGATGGATACGGAAGAAACAATATCAAAACCAGAGCCGAATAATGAAGAAGAACCTTTGGAAATTCCGTGAGTAAATAATCATACTAAAATTCTTTGAAAACTCTAATCAGTATCAGGTCTTGGTTAAGTTATGCTTTTAAAGGCCAGTTTCTCTACTTATGAATATGGTTGTATTGGTTAGCTTATAAGGTTATTTATTATTTATCCACTAGCTGTGAAACTAGCCTTGATTTTTGATATTCTCCAAGAATTTTATTCTTATCATTATTTTAATAAAAATATGACAACATAAGCCTTTGTACTTTAGAATTGTTTTTACTGGTTGAAAACCTACTTATGTTGTCCTAGCTTACCTGAGCTTTGTGATTTAAATTTCAGGGAAGATGATTCTCCTTTAACAATAAAACTGAGGCTGTATTTATTTTTAATTATGCATTGGCGTGACCTAGTGTGTTTGTTAGCACCGCTACTTCTGATTCCTATACTGGCTCCTTTTCCACCTGAGGTATGTCACAAATTACATATAATTAACTTTAATTATTTGAATTGAAACATTAACTATAATGAAGGTGTTTGGGTACGTTTGTAATAATTTATGCGATAATAAGTATTGACATTCAACCACTTTAAAGGTGTGTATTGGCTTTTTTGAAGCCAGAGCTATTAGAGTAAGATCCCAGGGCCCCCAGACGTTACTTATTTTTGAAGTAACGAATTTTACGGTATAGACACTCTTCTATGTGTTTAAGAGTGTGTGTGTACTAACTAGTTTGTCTAGGCGGCCCGTTCACAGGTAGCAGGTAGAAAAGGTAGACAAAAACATAACTTACTTTTGTTAAATTCGAAGTGCTGATTTTTATATATATTATGTCACATAAAATATTATTAAAAATAAATATTTCATATTGACAGACCGTTTCTGTGGGCGGTAATTCCTCCCAGACGCTTGAAACCTCATAAAAAAATTATCGAACTTTTGTTATATTCGAAGTCTTCTGCTTTATATATGATGTTTGGGGGGGCTATTTTAATTTCTTTTGTGTACAGCCAGACCAATCTGAAGGGCCAAACATTCTCCCAGACACAATTAAAATTTTTATTAAGCTCCCCGAAACAATTATTTTTTTTGCCTACAAAGGGTTGGTTTTCAACAACAAATTATTGAGTTAAATGACAATTTATTATTATTATATTTATATAGAAATGCAGTAAAAATATGATCTTCCATTATTATTTAATTAAGTCTTAATCTTCATAGTTAGCTTCATATGAGTTTCGACTTTCATCCTCGAACCAATCCTGGATTTCATTATTCAAGTCGTCATCATCGTTATTATCTTTGTTCGAATCTTCTGAAAATACAAAAAACATTATTGAAGGTATGAATTGCTGTGCATATAAAAAATGATTTTGATGTGAACTTAACATACCTGATTCATTTTCGAGTAATTCACTGACAAGACTTGGTAACTGATCGCCATCGAACCAGTAAAATTGATATTGGTTCTCATCCAATGTCCACCCATTATTCTCTGGACTAAAACCAGGTAAATTTTGTGTATGTGCATTATTCCATATACTTGCGATGTAGTTTGCTCGACAGAATGGTTGGAATAGTTCACTCTTACAGGGTGGTAAATTACATGAATCAAAGTTTCTAGTTAGTACACACACACTCTTAAACACATAGAAGAGTGTCTATACCGTAAAATTCGTTACTTCAAAAATAAGTAACGTCTGGGGGCCCTGGGATCTTGGGCTATATAGAGGTATGCCACGCATTATGTATTGCGTGCAATTTGGCATTAACAGTTTTGAGTATTTGTCTAAAGTGTTAATGCTAAATAACGGTGTCATCATGACCCCGCTTAAGGTGCTTTAAGGGTGTAATTTTCTGCAAGCATATCAATAGCACATAGCAGAGAACATAAGAAAGAGACCACGAATTGCCCAATGTTGTTGACACTGACAAGAAGAGAAGTTTTTAGGTAATGTGGTTGGTCGATTCATACCTGCTTCCTTCTACAAACACTGCTAAATCACTAACGCACCCAAAAATACCTCTCAATTGTAATATTCCGGAACGAAAAATGTTAACTAATTCATAGGTTTTCTTTTCCAGAAGTACCAATGGTGTGCCTATACCTTAGTGTTGATGGCAACATACTGGGTTACGGAATGTATCCCATTGCCAGTTACCTCTTTCTTACCGATACTAATATTCCCAATAACTGGTATTATGAGTACAGGTGAAACCTGCAAGTGTTATATCAACGTAAGTACTTGAACACAATGAGAATTTTATTTTTTGCTATAATTTCATGAGTATTTACCGTCATAATTAGAGAAAAAAGAATCGACTAGCGAGCATTTGACACTGAAATGAGAAAAAAAAATAGTTTTTGCTCACAAGATAATTTCTCAGCAACTAGCATGAAGTAGTCCCACAATACAGGTATAGTCAGGGTGGCATGTTCCGTCTATAGGGTAAAACCGTCTATTTGAAATAATAATCCTGACTTTACTTTGATTTTTTAGTTTTGAATTATTTATCTTCAGGATACAATCATCATGTTTTTGGGAAGCATGGGGCTAGCGTACGCTGTAGAACAGTCAGGGTTGCACAAGAGACTAGCACTTTGTGCTATCAGAGCTATTGGTTATTCGCATTACAGGTATGCATCGTATTTTATTGCATTTAATTACAAAGTGGTCCACAAAAAGGAGGTAGTCTGTCTAGAGTACCTTTTCGAATAGCACCTAGCCTAGTCCACGAAAAGAACCTGTCAAATAAAGGTGAGTAAGGCTAGGAGCTATTCAAACGGGAGCTCTAGATGGACTTGCCCTAAAAAAGTACGGTATTATCAAATAACGAGAAATTGTCAGTTCAATATTACCATTTTTTTTTCTAATACAACCGCTAGGGGCGCTGATCAAGGTTTCATACTTTGTTAATAGCTAGCCAAATGTCTTCAGTCGCTAGTGGTTGATAATACTGAAATGTAATATTGTAGGTACCTTTAACTTTTTGGCAATTATTATTGTAGGTCTTAATTGGTCTTTATTTGAACACTAGTATTTCTTTATAGGCTATTGTTTGCAATGTCATTCACAACGATGTTTGTCTCCATGTGGATTACTAACACTGCTGCAACGACTATGATGGTTCCAATTAATTTTGCTCTACTTAAAGTTTTTGAAGATGTAAGTAGCTTACAGAATGTTGAAAATATTTAGTTCACTCTATATTTTTCCTAACGTTTTAATAGAAAGAGGATAAAACTATTTTTAACGAATTCAACACTTTAAAATAGGTTAGAAATGTATTGCAGTTAAAATTATTAACAACAAAATAATTGTATGGATATCGTTGATAGATTTCTATCAATTAACAATACCTAATATTTATAATTTTAGCAAAACCTACTCAAAATTTACGAGACTTCGAGCACTGGTGAATTGTATGCTTCTGATGTGACCGTCTGTTACTTCTGTTCAACCAGCTTTTCGGCAACTATCGGTAAGTTAAGTAACCTCAATCAAAAATCGCTACCCGCTAGCTATTGTAAAAAAAATCTATTTAGCAAGCACGTTTTATACGACAAAGTGACATTCAATATAGTACCGATTGTAGAAAATCGCGCTAACTACTGCAAGCAAGCAGGTAGCCTCTCTAACCATCATAAACAAAAGTTAATGGTAATTTTCGTAAAAGGTTAAACTTAACTATTGACACTATAAAAATAACCCAGAGTCTTCACAACACTCAGGCTTAGATTTCAACTAATTTTAGCTTTGAAAAATTAAATCACAGACGTGTTTTTCTTTTCAGGTGGTATAGGCACCTTAGTGGGCACGGCAACCAATTTGGTCTTCAAAGGACTATTTCAAAAGTACCTATACTATTTTAAATACATGTTTATTTCTATTGTTTAAGCCTTACGAGACTAATTCGAATACTATTTCTTTTTAGGGCATATCCAGACGCACCAGAGTTGTTATCGTTTCCAAAGTTTTCTGCTTTCTCTGTACCTTATATGCTCTTAATGGAAATTGGCATGTATTTCAGCATGCTCGTGGTCTACTTTGGATTTCTGAGGTTTGATTAATTTTGCCATACTGTTCGTTCCACACATACTTAATGAAAACTAACTAATACCAGAAATGGTGACTGCGTACTTTCATAAAATCCCGGTCTTTTCCCGAAGGAGCAGACCAAGATTAAAGAACGCCACTTGGTAATTCCCTTTTCATGCATCTCCATACAATATCATACATCTTGGTACACAGGTCCACCGATTTTATGTACCTGACCTTAATAGGGCAATAAATCTGTTTTATTTTAGGCCTAAGAGCAAAGCCGCTCAAAATTCTAAATTGTCTGAAGAAGGATTACGCGCCGCGAAGATAACTGTAGAGGAAGACTTCAAAAAATTTGGAAGAATTACCTACTGGGAAATAGTAAGATTATAAATGTACCAAAGGCGATGGATTTTTTTTGTGACAGCTGCTGCTTTAAGTATAGATAACGAGTAAGTTAAGGCGGAAGTTAATAATAAAATCTTTATATTTCAGATGGTTATAATACTTTTTACTGGCGCAATGGTAATGTTTTTCTGCCGTTCGCCACAAATATTTTACGGTTGGGGCGACATGATCGCTGACCGCCATGGATTGAAGGTTAAAAATGCGTACGTATTTAGAAATAGTTATATGTATATTAACTAGCGCTTCAGTTTGAATGCTGAGGATGGTAGCTAGGCTCAACCATTTTGCATTACTTTGGGTTTTTTTATACCAACCTTCTAAACAATCCATGTTCCGCTTGCTTTACTAAAAATAGTGTCTATCTGTTCTTGAATACGTTTTTTATCCATTAATTATCTATGGTGTAGATTTACAAATGTTCCTATAACCGACGATATCTAAATCATTTTCTTAATTAAATATAGACTACTAGCTGTCCCGGCGAACATCGATTCTTTAATTTTAAAATTATTTTTTTGCATTTTTTTATTTTTCTCTCCATGAGAACCTTCTACATACTTCAAGGAGTATTACAAAAAAAAAAATATAATTAGCGAAATCGTTTCAACTCAACTGCTTCAAGATTTGCGCTAAGCAACAAATAAGCCATTACATAAAATTATTTTTATATTAAGTATGGAAGATTATATCCCACAACATTAGCGATTCCCATAGTCCAGTGATTGTGTATATTTTCTCTTTTCAGCGTTTTAGATTCAGCCGCAGCAGTGCTAATTATATTCCTGATGTTTGTCATTCCTTCTAACATGGATTTCTTCAAAAACTTCACAGCTAAAGGTAAAATGCATATTAGATAAGTACATGTTAAGCATAAATTTGGCTTTACAAAATATTGTTTCTTATCAATAAATCAAATGGTTGATATTATGTGATATGCCTGTCATAGACAAGTGATTAAAACAGCCCTTCAAAACCTCCTGAGGACCAACGTTTAATAGAATTATTGTAATACCTATGCATTTCATGCTACAACAATGCATCCTACTAATCCTACTAATATTATAAATGCGAAAGTTTTTGAGTATGTATGTATGGATGTTTGTTACTCTTTCACGCAAGTACTACTGAATCGATTACAATGAAATTTGGTGTGTAGGTAGCTGAAGACCCAGAATAACACATAGGCATTTTGTATCCCCGAGTTCCCGAGGGATTGGGATTAACACGAGAAGGGTTTCAACGCGGACGAAGTCGCGGGCGGTAAAGCATAATACTAATTAAAAACTATAATGTTGCAGTGGAGGATTTACCAAAACAACCAATACCATCAATTCTTCAATGGTTTGTACTGAATGACGTGATGCCCTACAGTTTCATGTTCCTCTTAGGTAACACCACTATGCCTACTATTTTATACTGAATCTACAGATTTTTACATTTTCATGACACCTGTTCTACCAGAAGTCACCTTTGATACGTTTCCATTTTTTGACTTTTGTGGATTTCGTTTGAAGTGATAGGTATATATTTATTTATCATAAACTAAAGTGTACAATGTGAAGGTTGCAAGCTATTTCTAATATATATTTAAGATTCTAACCCGTAGTAAATCTATATTATTACTTCTTTCACCTTATTATCTTCAACAGGTGGTGGCTTTGCTTTGTCACAGGCAGCTAAAGAAGAATATTCGGACTTGAATGGAAAAATTGGAAACATGCTCAAAAGTCTCAACACTTTACCAAATTACTTAGTGATTCTATTGATTATCATATTTACCGTGTCTTTGACCAATTTTGCTTCTAACGTGGCTATTGCTAATGTTATAGTGCCAATAGCAATGCAACTGGTAAGTCAACATATTCTTTATTTCGCTTTTAAGTCTAACCTTTCTTCCAAACTATTTTGGAGTCGGCTTGCAGTCTCACCAGAAAATTTAACATGCCTTCCGAGACACGAAGGAGCTCGATAAGTATAAAATGGTCACCCAGCCGTAAAACAACCTCGGCAAGCGTGGCTTAGCCTCAGAGATCGATCTAAGCCACGAGCCACGGCCAGAGAATTTGATGATCATAATATATTCTGTGAAGTAATAATAATTTATATTGCTCTATACAGGCATTAGGATTGGGTCAGCATCCTTTATGGTACAATATTGCCGCTGGGTTTTCAGCGTCGTATTGCTTTTGTTTGCCTGTTGGTACTCCCGGTAATCTCATTATACAAGGTGCAGCTAAAATACCTACCTCTAAAATGGTAAGACGAGTTATTAATTTTATTTTCTTCATTAACATTCAAAACCAAATAAGAACAGAATGTGAATCTTTCTTTCGTGTCAAAATAATAAATATGATAGATTTTCAGGAAGTTTATTCATATCGCGGCATAACCGTGATCGAGATTAAATTAAAAGCGGACTCAAAAGTAGTCGATTAAGTTATAAATGAAAGGGACTGTCTCTATTGGTCTCTGAAAAGGAGAGAACTAACGCACTCAGAGAATTAAGCCACTGCCCTAATTAATCACACACGCAGTTATGATATGCATTCAGTATCATTATAAAGAAGTTTTTATTCAAAAAATATTCGAACTTAATATTGTATCGCACTGCCATGCAAAAATTAAAATGTAAGTTATCTTTTGCAGGTAGTAGCAGGGGCAGCAACTACAGTCATAACAATATTTCTCACTTGGTTATTTATGTGCTTCTGGGCCCCAGTGATATGGCCGGACTTTACTCTTCCTCAGGCTAATGTTACTTATTACAATAAGATTTAAGATTCTGTTTCGTTTCATTCAAAAACTTTTCCTATAGTCGAAAAGAAAAAAGTTCGTTATTGATATCAGCGCCATCTGGTCGGCAAAGTAAGTATTAGTTACCGCCCTTTTAGTCTGAGCTTTGAACTCTCATCAGCTTGCATGTTTCTACCAGTCTATAACAAATGAAAGTACATTTTCAGCTCGCTAGGTGGCTCTTTTGTCAAAAATACAATAAAACATTACCTCAACCTTTGAAAAATTTTATTTGTTGCTTTTTCCGATGGGTAGACGTCTAACGTGTCATTTCATAGTTTATATAACTTTAAAATCGTACGCAATACACTTATAAAATAAAAACATTATGTAGACAAATGGCAGTGTTTATTTAAGGAATTGTAACAATTAAAAATTTCATAACACAAGTCACGTATGCACCTATGTACTTTCATAAAGACACTTCTTAATTGTATCCGTAACCTGCTAAGTACAATCATAACTATTTAGTACATAGCACGTGAATTAACATTGTCACTTATCATTTCTCGATATGCTTTATATTCGGGGTGGGTAACCCAAGTTCATGGATCAAACAGGTGTTGTTCTGCGATAGGGGTCAGTGCCGACCGCTCGGTCGTGTCGCGGCGGGGGCGGTTCCTCGCACCCTCGGGCGCCAGCACCGAACGTCACCATCTCTTCTTCTCGTGACGGTGGTGGCTCCACCGCAGATGTGTCTAGAAACCGCCCGCTCGCGACAGACGCCTGCGACTGGAAAATGGACGCACTCCTCAAACCGCTTAACGTGTTCGCACTCTGAGGCACCTCTTTAAATTCCTCGAAGTAATTGTCACACGCTGTCGGCCGCGGTGCTGCTGGAAAACCGTACAGCGTTGACGACGATAGATCTTTCAGCGAGGCTGAACTTAAGTTTATTCTTCTATTTTTATTGTGTATAGAACAGTGTGGCATCTCGTCGCCGTCGAACACGAAGCGCCGCCTCTCGCGTGGCGTCGCCGCTGATGACCCTGTCGGTGGATACGTGTCTCTTTTCATCATACGCCTTTCTAACAACGTTGAATCTCGTTCTCTAAATTCTGTGAAGGCATACTCGCGATCCCAAGCTCGACAGTCTGCTTTAGCTTTCTCTGTGAGCTCTGTTATCCAGTCTTTTTGGTACCACTGTAGAAATAGAAATATTGCCGAAGTACCTGCTAGTTCAGCGGCTACAAACCCGCTTATGTACAATCCAAATGAGTATCCATAGCTATATGACATTCTAGGCGTATCAAAAACAGTCATGTATCGTAACTTGTGGCCTAATTGTGATTTAAATACGGATATGTACATGACGATCCCGGTCAGCATTATTAAACCTGTAATAGAAAAATATAACTCATTCAAGTTTTTTCAAACAGTGTTTTTATAGTACAATATAAAAACAAGTTTCATAATTATTTAGCAAAAAATATCCATTTCCATAAAATTGTACTTGTAGAAAAACAATTTATGAGGTCGACATTTCTCGCTAACACATTTCGGCGTGCCATATTTCACCATGAATGTAGGCACGCTTATGCAAAAATATGAAGACATTTTTAATGCGGTGCACTTACCAGAAATAATAAAGAGCACACCGGCGATGAAAGTGCAGAGCCGTCGGCCTTTGACACAGTGGCCTAGGACGCAGCATAACGCCCCGACTGCCTGAGTGAACACCGCTAGCAACAGTGGTGCAGCCGACCGAGTTACCACGTCTGAAATTGTTGAATGAAATTGTTTTTATGCATGTTGTTGCTTTAGAAGTCGCTTCGCGCGTGAAGGATTCTGTTTGGGTTATTGTTTTTGTTCGCCACCGGGTTTTTTTTTTAATTAGAGCGAAATATTTTTTGGTAGTTTGTGAGCTTTCAAGTTTTACAATAGACGAGTTATTATGGGGAACCGACAGGTTGATTGCATCAATTCTATTGTGCTGTTCTCTAAAATGTTATAAACATTTAAGGCAACTTTTAAAATAAAAATCCTACAAGTCTCAGATGAAAAGTAAAAAGTTAACTTACATGGAATGGCGTTGGTTGAGTCACTCGGATCAGGCGCGTATTGTGATAATGGAAAATATGGTATATCGACACACCGAAACACTGTGCTGCCAGCTGGAAAACAAATAGCGTAACGTTATTGCGTGTACGTTACATATATTATTCTTGTAGCGTCCTTTGTATATAAGAATAAAGACATTGTGTCATATTGAGTTAGGGCTGAGTGAGTTCAGACGAGCTAACTTCTTTATATTGTAAATCCCAAAGTTAACCAAGCCATCGAACACTGGCCTTTATATCAAAACTACTATTTATGTAAAAACTGATTTTGTATATCTAAGATAATCAGTTTTATCAGTTTCTGAAAAAAATGTTTTTTAATTTAGTGGAGTTTTCATCTAGGAGTGCGATATAGTCTTCCTAGTACATGAAACTAGTAAGTCAGAGCATAATTTAGAAATATGAAGGTATAAAAGTTAAAAATCCGAACAACAACAGCAAAGTAAGGCCGTTAACTTTGAAAAATCGCTACAAAACACCAGTGCTATTAAATGAAGGAAATGGACTAGTCATAAAGGGTGGGACGGTAACGGACGCATCAGTGGACTCTGTAAATGGGACGAAAGTGGGCCGGCCTCGGACTGTGGGACAATGCATTTCCCGAGCGTCGCGTGGCGGAACCAGAACGCATTGTAGCAACGCGACACACGCGGAAGTTTCGTACTCTATTGTACTAAAAAGTAGGTACCAGTCGTATGTAGGCCAATACGTGTTTGAATATGAAAGGTGCTTTAATGACAGTGCGTGCATTGGGTTATAAAAGCTGTAGATTGTGAAGAGTATTCAATCTGGATTGGATATTGAAAACAACCTAAATTGAAAGTAACAAACAAATATTGTTAAGACTTACAAATAGTAAAAAAAGAAACGATGACACAGTCGGTCTAGGTATCAAGAAGAGCTTTGATAGTAATTTAAAAATATGAAATATCGATAAAAATTAAGAGGACAATATTTTATACTGAACAAAATATTTATCTACAGATTAATTTAGATATACAGTCATCGAAAGTTAGCGTGAGAATGACTACAAATACACAGAACAGGAACTAAAAAATGTTGTGAAAAGGTGGTTCAGGATACATTTTGTTTTAAAAATTAATAAAAAACACTCACGATCTGTATGACATAACCTCCACAAGCCAGACACGGTCTGCTTAGCAACTAGATCATGCTTCCCCGTGCCGTTGTACGATGGGTTCAGCATGTTTTCTTGTGTATGAAGCCAGTTGTTGGTAGAAACAGCTACCAGTACTGCAACGACGGCGGTGCCGGCTGAGAGAGGGGTGAGCAACCACAGGCAGGCGACCGACGAGTCGATCTGAGCAACTAGTGTCGGTGATGGGGGTGTTGGCCTGGAAACATTTGATGAAAGGTTTACACTCTTATTCATAAAAATATATGAAGTTATGAAGGGCTTATAGTGTTTTGTTTCTTTCACTCTTTAGCGAAATAAAAAAGAGAAAACATAATATATAAACATTTTAACTAAAATAGCTTTATAGTGTGTTAATGTTTATTGAGCAAATGTAGACCACAAAATTTCAAAGAATGGTTTCTTAATTTGTATTAGCTATGAGCATTTTTTATTTGTTAATAATGTAAGAATCTGAGATCTGCAAGGGTTCAATGTTATGTTTAAACTACATACACATTAAAAAAAGACAATTTCCAGATTAAAATAGTATTTTTACAAGTGACAAAGTCACTACGTTCACTAAACTAGCCAATTTCTATTAATTGAATGCACAAGTCACACCGTTGTTTGTCAGTTAACTGTTTCTTACAATAAGCAAATTATTGTAACTACTGTCACCTCATCATCATTTTGCACCCAAAAGGACACAACTGACCTGTAAAAGAGTGTCAAGTACCTGGGCGGGCGGCGGCTGGCGATGGCGCCGCTGAGCGTGGGCGCGGGCTGCGCACGCGCGCCGCGCGGCAACGACGCGTGCACGCACTGCGCACCGCCGCCCCACATGCCTTCCTTCCGCTTCACTGAAACATAACACATTAATATCTTAGCAACATATTAGGTCGGGGAAAAAGTCTTTTCCCGTTATAGTATGTATGAACTTTTAATAAAATCTTTTCTCTACACAAAAAAGCTCGTTATATGGGTATCTCACGAGCTCACTGAAAGAAATTTAATGTACCGCGTACTCATTTGTCATTCTCGAAGCCAAAGAGATTTAATTACAAGTTCATACATACTAAAATGCGAAAAGACTATTTTCCTGACCTAATATTTAAAGCATATACTGATATCTTACGACATACCTAAATGAAGCCGAAAAACAAAATTAATTGAAACAGAATAAAGAAAACATTGGTCTTTCTAAGTTAATTTAAAATATAAATTATGTAAAAAACCAGCAACATTGGTTAGTTTAAATGACACGTATAATCCGTTAAAATAATCCCAATAGTTTATCTCGTAAAGCTTCCTCATAATACATTATTTAGTAGGCTTACACTAGTTGCCATGACATTTGAAAGCTCTAAACCCCTATATCGACGAACATTAGCGTTCACGTCATATTTAATTTCACTCGCTCAATGAATCGTGCAATTTTAATATAATCACAGGTCCCTTTGAACGAATCATTGAAACCTAATATGTCGTTGTTGAAAATGGATCTTGCTGAATGCTCGTTTAAATGGACTTAATTGCATCAATGGTATTTCAGAATAACGATTTTATACATAGGTAGTACGCGTATAGTCATTGAAGTAAAAAGCAGTTTCATACAATTTATGAAATTAAGATTTTATAGCTCAGTAATTTCCTTTTACAATAAACTTGTTCTTGAGTTTTCGATGCCTTAAAGTAATCTTCTATATTTACATTGAGATAAACTAAAACGATTTTTACGTACTTATTATTATTTTTCATAGATGAAAATAATTGCTTTCGAAATTACTCAATAGAAAACAAAACACTGCAATTCTAAAAGTATTTACGTCAGCTACAACCGATGTCCAATTTTCAACCGAATGCTGGATAGTGATGTATTTTAATTTAAAAGATAAATACATAAATCTAGATTGACCAATGGAGTATTAATACGCTTCCATATTTAGTTAACACCAAGCGTTAATCATCTGTGATGCGAGAGCCACCGCAACCAATATTTTAATGGAAAGCGACGCGAATTCATTCGACAGTTTTGATGAGTACAATCGGGATGGGCGATTTCGTATGATTTTAATGTTTTATAAAGATTTGTTTTAAATTACTATAATGAGTTGCGTTAGTAGAATTACATGTTAATTTAAATCGTTGTGGCTAATAATATCTTGTCTTTATACATAATTAGCACATATTTATATACAAAATAAATAAACTGTATGACTTTGACTTCACAGTTGAAAAAAATCTGACGTGAAAAATAAATACAATAATTATGAAATCTTGACCGTCCCCTGTTACCGGAGATATAATATTAGTCCCTTAGAGAAAGTAAATTTAACACGTTTATGAATGACAATTTGAAGATGTGGTAGGTGTTATTACGTAACTTTAAGTACCTAAATGTATTTTTATTTCCAATACGAATTTTGCGAATGTAAATTCGCCAATCACGTTCCCATTTCGGTTGTATTTAAAAATAACAAACAATACCCAAAAAGTTTGAACTTATCGTTGCCCTTCAAGTTTGTTTTGCTATTCTATTCCAATATTCATTTACACGTGGAGAACATTTTTTTCCTGTGAAAAAAGGCAAAAGTAAACAAAACAACATACAAAATTAAAGTGGAGTATCTTCAGTATCAATATTGTATAAACGTGTATTTATGGGAATGCGAGCCGTGTGAATCCGGACCCTTTTGCCGTTGTATATCTAAACAGAATTCCTCACCATTGTCGCAGGTGGTAATTGATATTCCATAGTCGTTCTCTAAGATTTTTTGTACCGATGTCAGCTCAATGCCTTCGTGAAGGAACCCTAACCCGCAATGTAATAATGTTAAGGACGTCTATAATAAAATTCAATTATATCCTCTCTGTCCGAACTCGTGTTACAATTTGGATCGCTCCTATTTCTCGCTATTACAACGCTTTACTGTTATGATTTTCGTCTAATCCATTTTTCTAGTTTCTCGGCAGTTTTGGGATAGATATTTCTATTTTATCTGAAGTAAAAAGTGTTTGTTCAAGTAATTTCTCGACTAGAATGATCAAAAAGTCATGATGTTAGATGACATATAATGCACACAATTTAGAAGTAAGTTTTCTTGTCTTTATATTATAAGAAATGCCAGTGTTAGGTACCCTTGAATGTAATACGTAAAAACCTAGAAACATTAGAAACAAGTATCAGAACAGCTCAATCAAAATAATAATATTATTGAAACAGGATATTCCCGAAATACAAACAGAAAAATATTTCAAAACTTCTCAAAATAATATTACTCAAATTGTTCACGAATTATTATTTAAAAACCCAGTGAGTTAATAAACCAAACATTTATCGTGCCCGTCACTCCTTATTCATTTAGTTGACTATTTATTAAATTTTAATTTCATTTAGTTAAGGTGGCACCGCTTCTCTTTTGCTTCAATTAATGAGAAGGAGAGTAAATAAATGAAAACTGCGGCCCGTTTCCGACGCAATTGAGGTTGAAAGGCCGTTGAAAAGGCCGTGATGTTTTTATCAAAATGATATAGCTAAGTATCTATCATATAGATTACATTACTTGCTGATTTATGAAAGTATTTTAGCTTGAATTTCTTTATAGTATGATAATGTTTTAAATCAAAGTGATACCTATATATTTTTTAGATAAATAATATCTCGTTGATATAAACAGTAACATAATTCTGTATAGCTATTAACCAACGACAACTAGCTAGCCATCTAATTATTTTGTATGAAAATCTGATCAGCGCCTCTAGCGGGTGCCATAGGAACAATTTTTGAAATACATTTTAAATGTCAAACTCTCGAGAGACGTTGTGCCGATAATACAAAATCGCGCTACATGTTTTCCTAAAACAATTAATTGCATAAACTATTAAAATATAAGTGTAACAATATTATTTTGCTGGGCTTGATAAACAATCGTAAATATCTGCAGCCAAACTTTATTTTTATTGTCTTTACTATATTCTTACATCAAACAACACAATCCAATATATTATTATATTCATAAGTACGTAAACGGCCCTATAAAAGCCAAGTAAACCATTAATAATTTCATTCTTCCAGTAAAAGCCGTCAAGTCGCACGCTTTTATCATATTCCCATTACATCTCGTATCAATTAATTACCCAACAAGCTGTCAATATCAAGTGAACCGCCCATTTGTCACGGCAGATCATACATAATACGCAGACTAATTGTCCATCTAATACAATATGCTTAACGAGCTTGATTTGGTAAGACCTAAGTTGTCTATAGAAATAGAACTCTGCTCTCTGATAATGTTTCTAAATTAAGTATTCTTTTAGCATGGTTACCATAGACTTACAGACAGATTAACACGGTAATGTTATTATAATCATATTTGTAAAAGCTTAAAATATAATATTTTCTAAATTAATAACATTATTACTGATTTGTAAGTGTTGAATGTAGGTATGGTACAAATAATTCCTTAGGTGTTTATATAAAAATGTATGCCCACAGCTAGGCAGACTACTGCACCTAACTAATGGCACTAGAAATGAGACCTATTAGAAAATATTCTTACTCAATGATGCTTCCAAGGCAAGGTATTATTATGTATGTATGTATTTCCACGCAACATGAACCAATAAAAACGAAACAATAACGTCATGCAGCCAGCAAGTTAGGCCTGTCAATAACTTTCACAATAATGGCGGTAATGTAAGTGATGATTAAAATGCACGACGCTTTCCTAATGACTACGAATAAAATACGAATACAAAGTTTGTAGTAGTAATGTTGGCGATAAACGGTCGCATTAAACATAATTACGTCGAGCCCAAAGACAAGACAAAGTCGTCTCAACGCAGCGTAAAAGTTATAAAACTCGTTTCGGTGACGCAATGATACTCTACTTTGGTTCCCCAAGATTTACCCTATTTATTTAATATTAATTTAAATATCGTGATTTTGACTACTGAGCGTTAGATCTTTGGTCCGATTCCCGACTCAGGCATATTACTATTGGTCTTTCCTAATTTATGTTAGAGTAATTCTTAATAGTAACTTAGAGTTCGGCAACGTGCCTGTTAAATGGTTATAGACCCCTATTGCAATGGACTGTCATTGGCGAAACGAAAATACACCGAGTATTTCATGCACCTCTGCTTACAACTTAGCATATAACAGGCTTGATGTTATGCATTCGTGATTCAAAAGTAATATTCAGTTTTCAGTTAAAACAAATATTTTGCAAACGAACATGTAGCGTATTTAAATTTCATTCATATGTTCTTTTTCATTCGCTGTTCGCATTCGAATATTGTTTTCAGTTGCGATTTGAATAATTGCTGTTAAAGTACGATAAATATTTAAATTTGTTGTGCGTTAAAGAATTGATACATGTATGTAGGTACAACTGTATTCGTACAAACATGATTAGTAGCGGAATTAGATAGTGTAATTTAGAGGCAATGCATGTTTGGTATATGCATAGTTTATGCAGTAAATTGTGTAACAAATGGTTGTATGGGTTTAGGTCCTTAATTCACTTACTTCCTTTCTTCCTATATTTTGATTGATTCAAGAACAAATTGATAATCTATCACCAGAGTCACTTCTAAAAATCTTGAAGCAGATGATATACAATCCTAAACAATATCCAATTTACGTTCAGATCAAATATACATATTGAATACGACTTATGCCTAAATCATTATGAATTCTCCAAATGAAGTGGGCGCAATCTGTCTACAGCAAAAATGTAAAAAAGTATCCTTAGCCCAATATTCGATTAAGTCTAAAGCCTTAAATCGTCTAGCCTAAGTAATAATTTCTATAAAAAATTTGTTCCATCTTTTACGGTTTTCATAACTATCGAGATCAATTTAGCACGAATTACTTTCGACTCAAAATGCTTGAATTAAATTATGTTCGATAGAAGTTACAGTAAAAATAGTTTAACAAAACATAAAACGGCAGAATGATAATAACTTAGAAAAGAAGCGCCAGCCATTCTTTAATAAAATGAACAAAAAAAGGCTATACCTATCTTTAATATCCAAAATTACGTTACATTTATTACTTCTGCGAATGGCTCTATTGCGTTAACCATTTATATTCCTTGGAAAAAGATACTGGTGGGACAATTCCATTCTACATTAGTGTTCTAACAGCCGAATAATTCCATTCCCGCAGTGCCATTGTGTAAAGACGTCACGTAGAAACTAATTCAGGAGACCGATGCTTAAAACGCTAAGTGGAACAAACCTTTCAGGCTTTCGCTATGTAGTTAGCGTTTGGCGACTTGACGCAGATGTCGCGGTAGGCGGTAGGCGCCTGCAATTTATTTAATGTGGCCCTCCTACATTTTACGACGTTTTTTTCTTCCCGTAGATGATGATGCCGTCTATCTTATTGAGCCGTTTGCTTCACTTCCCAAGGGAGATCTTTTATTAAGTGACTGCTGCTTTACAGCTTTCGTGGAGCGTTTTAATACGAGTTGTTTTATTGCAGTTTCGAAACCTATTGATTACAGGAAGAGTTGAGACTTAATTGAACTTTACACTCAACGATGTGCTTTAGCGGATACAAGTACAAAGCACAAAATTATTGAATGTTGCTCTTAAAGTTTACGTTTTATTCTTGTTTAAAAAAGATAATAATAAAATAATCATGATCTTGTTTAAATAATTTTGTGCATTCAGATTTGCTTAAAAATGTTAGAAAAGAAAATATACATAATATCTTTATTGTACAGGTTTGTACACCATTAAGTTAGGTTTATATACTTGAATGATAAAATCTCACAAGACATATTCATACACGTTCAAACATTGTTTTCGATAGCGGAACAGTTGGAGACACGGAATATACAAAGATAAAGACTTTGTATTTGAAGCATTTATTTCAATTGAAATACTACGTGAAATTTGTATTTAGGTATAATTTTAATTAGTTCTCTGAATAAAGATTAGTAACGTAGACTGCTTTTCTATGAATCTTCAAGAAAACATTACTAGGAAATGTTATAAAGAAATACTACACGACCGAATTGTTCATTTTTTACATGTTACTAGGTAGTTACATAGTCGTTTGCAGCCAGTACTCATGATTGGAGAAGAACCGTGATATTGTATCTTCTTTAAAGTAAGTTATTTTTATTCATTAACGACATGACCAAAAGTATGTTAGTGCACAGGGCAACGTACATTTAGCTCATTATATTAATAAAATAATTATGGGAATGCTAACACGCATTTTACCTTACCGTTTGCGATCACAGCCCGTATAACCCGCGCCAAAACCTCAGGCACTTACAATTGCATTGCGAAAGTTTTAAAATGACGAACTTACATTTTATATTTCTAACAAACAATTATTTGAAATCCCTACAATTTTACGTTATACAACAATCTGTCCCACTTTTCCTATCCTTTATAATCCACGGGGTTCGTATTCACAAAACATGTTTTGATTTATGTTCAGTTATTTTACGTACCCTTCAGGCTGGCCGATATGAGACCAGCTATTTGCTAAGGGTCTTTTAATACATATTGTAACATGCTATATACAATATAATATGGAGTTTGAAACTCGTTATATAACAATGGACGATCTCGATTCATTGTTTTAGTTCAACGAAACTATTCGATGCGAAGTGTGTGCTAAAACTATATTTGAACGATATTATACTGAGTGCTTGATTGAGAATGACGTGAGGGCTAAAGAATTGAAAATAAAGCATATTATATGAATACATTTTATTAAAGTTTACTTGAGTTGAGTCAAAACATCTCATAATATATATTAATGTTGACGTACATTGATTGAAATGAGTACGGCGCTGATTTAAGACAGGTCTTTAGTCGTGATATACTCATAACTGGTTTCGACTGTTGATATCATAATCACAAATTGTAGTACTTCTTAACAAGAATTTGAATATGTTAACAAATAAACTTTTTAAATAAACGGAAACGCAATTTAAACAACCAACAACGTAAAAAAGCGCAAGAAAAAATCTAGTTACAATTTTTAAGAAATACATATGTATCAGTAATTTGTCTTGCAACTTATTAGTCAGCTAAAAGTAGGTTACATCACATAACCTTCAAGTAAGCAACCTACATTAGCACCGGCTAAGTGAAGTGCTCTTAAATTTTTTATAGCCAAAGCTTTATGGGCTAGCAACAAAATATCCCGATCATCTGAAAGGTTGAAATCCTGAATCTTAAATAATATATAAGTAAATAATATATGAGACATGAAATAAGTCTAGCTATGTATGTATATATGAGCTACAGAAAGAATAAGGTGATTCATAATTCTGTATCATTACTTTTCAAATATAGTAAAATCAATCTTAAAAGGGTTTTTTATTTACAAATCCACAAATTTGTCCAGAGTACGGATAAAACCATTCAAATTTTCAATTAAATTCTATTCAAGATGCCTGAATGTTACTTATCCTATATCACATAATTACACAAGATAATATAGTCTCTAGAAATAGGCAAAGATGAAAGAACGTAACCTGCTACAATTACTTAAAACATTTTTCGATTTATTCACAGTCACATATTATGTACACCTTTTTTTTTTAAATACACAAATGAAAATAATCACCTTCGTAAAAATGTTTCTAGTATTTTCCGACACATTATTTTGTACCAGTATTTTTTATACAGACGCAATGGTGTTCATGTTGATATCTTAAGTATAATATAACAAACATTATTATCATCCCCTACACGTGCCAAGTAGGATTTTTGTATAGAACGTGTTTCCTTGTAATATTTAATCTGAGATTATGTTGGCTTATAATAATAGGTGATTGATCGAGCGTACTCACTCCCTTTCGGTAAACTGAGCGTTTTAATACCCATCATTTTGCTTTGCACTTGTATCTTTGCTTAAGAGATAAAGTCGTTAGAAAAATAGTATATTATTTATAATACATTGTTACATTTTCTGATTTATAGTTTACTTGTAAGTACGGTAGAAACTGTTTGAATATCAAAATCAATCAGAGATCTATGTATATTTCTTGAAGTTTTGAACAATACTGGCTGCAAATATTTTGAATGATTTTTACTATGACTTCAACATATAATAGACCTAAGCCTGCCGCATGAATATTTATGTGTACTAGTGAAAACAACGTTAAAGATTGTTTAGAAATTTTTGAATTCATCGCAAACACATCGACAAACACAGCGGGGATTTTATTTTAGAATAATGAATTATTGATTATGTAGCAATAAACAAAAATATCCAAACAACAAAGGTACCGTAGACGCCAAAGAATTATCCCGAAGACCGATCAATTTAAATTTAGATGTGTTCATTTTTAGTAACATGCTTCGTTATAAATACATTCATTTAAGTTCTACTATGTTCGAGAACCCCTGTAACCAATATGTTACATGCCCAAGCTAGCAATTTTTCGGGGCGTATAATAGGTACTATTTTTAGGATACGAAATATGTATTTGACGTTTGCCCGAGGTAAGTGAACGGCTCAAAGCCTTTGCAAAGGCTAAAATACTTATAGAAATAACGAAACCTTTTTTTATTTTTATTGTCCAGATCTTTTGTGTGTTTAAAATATTTATGCCATACTGTTTCCAGTAAAAATATATATATGTTTCAAGTTTTCGCGAACGTATTTTTTCCGATTCTAAAAAATCAATAAAGCTGTGCTAACACGTACAATGTTATTCCTTAAATTGGCTAATGGTTTTTACTTTCGGTAATTAATTATGACCTTTTCGACAATATACTCCAAACTTTATATCTCACAAAAACATCTAAAATATGTCAAAAAATCTACACTAGGAAATTCCCATAATCAAATTAAATCAAAGAAAAAAAGCCTAATGCCATTTAACTTTAAGAAACATTTAAACAATCTACGTAACAAAATCATTACCACCATTGTTGAGATACAGTGATTGGTTAGAAACGATATCCATTATCTCAAGGATTTGCGCAAAAATGGATGGGATGGGGGGGTCCAAGTGTGGAGCAATCAATCAAGGGAGCAGCTCTCCGTCTGTTGTACGACGACTAATGAGAATGCTTAGATTGAGCATGCATGTAACGTGTTGAAGAGTGACGAAGCGTTAAGTGTATTGGTACAACGTTGAATACATACTGTTGTGTGTAGGCTTTGTAGCTTTGTGAATGATTGTGTTACACTACGGATAAATTAGGTTGTTTCAGCTTTTTAGTTACGTATTGCGTACATTATATTTCCAAAAAGTTAATTACTTAGGAAATGAATTTTAATACACTAGATTTAAACTTTCATTTTTTTTATGTAAGGTTTAACGTAACGGAAATTTTTCTTGTTATAGTTGTGGATATCTAAAGTACAAAATAGTGAACATATTTTTTATTTGAATGACTAATAAATACCAATGGCTTACTCGTTATGAAAATCATAAACTAATGTTTTATCACATATTATTAATCAGTCTTTAAAGTATTATTCAAGTAAAACATCTGTGACAAGACGCACAAATGTGACGACATTAATAATTGCTGCAAATTTTGACAAAGCTCCTTGACTGGTACCGAGTAATTAAACATTAACTGTTAAAAGCCACTTTACCCATTAACAAATAGACGTACAAACCAAGTCGCTGAGCGCAAGTCGTCGCAACAAAGCGACCGCACTATCAACAAAGTAACAAGTACAGAAGCAAACAAAACAATACCCACAAGCAGTAATCATTACCCTCCTCGGTAACAAAACCTACAAAAAGGTAAAACCCCTGGTAGGTAATAGCCACAAAGATTAACTTCTTGATAACTTTTCCCTTAGATAAACTTCGCTTCTTTATATTAAATTATTCCAAAACTTCTAAAGCACGATGAAGATTTTTGGAAGTGCTAATTGATTGGTATTAAAATTCGCCAACTCTTATTTATGTTTCGTTATAAATACCATTTTGAAGTATTATTCCGCTCCAAGAGTCCGAAGTTTGTTCGGGACATAAATTACCTTATCTTGTCTGAAAAACATCGTATCTTTAATCTTTACCTGTAGGTGCGTCACCCAGTTACAATGTTATAGAGAGAGTATTCATTGCACGAATTGCTTTAGCAATGCTTATAACTTTTGTGTCGTCTAGAGAAAATTATTTATAGGTTATGATACCGATATTAAATATCTGATCAAAAAAATAATTATTTAGCGATAAGTGTAGTTTTCGTTGTGACCTATTGTAAAAATACAATAAAAGAAATTGAACTATTTGATAATACAATTACACTTATTAGCTTCGTTTATTTGACGTCCAAACCGCTAAACCGATTAAGGTAAAATTTAACAAGGCGATAAATTATATTTCGGGAAATTACATATCTATAAAAGTCTTTAATCAAAAGAATCCACGCGGTCGATGCTGTGGGTATAAACTGGTTGAGTTTTTGTTCTGTATCCATTATAATGAAAGATTTATGAATAAGTCAAAGCAAATTCTAAAAATACCGAAATCTCATTCAAATTGTACTTAAATATTCTTCGTGGGCGTTAGTTCTTTGATCAGTCACTCGTACGTCCTTTCATGACGCAAAAAGGGGTAAGTGCCTATTTCGGCTAACCGGCTGTCTATTTCTCCAATATTGGTTCGTCGTGTCATTGATGTTTACGAGTTTTTGAATAGAGGGCTCTTATTTAATTTGTATTTGAATATTTTGTGAATTTTCTTGTTTAAAATTACTATTATAAATTTATTAAACGATCGATAACTTTTGTAAGCTCAATAGTTTGTATGGAGAGCTTAATGTTTTAGCGGTGAGCATTGTAATGCCTGATCAGACCAGCGAGTCCCCACTAGTATCAAGAATATCGACTATCAAGAACCAGCTAGCTTTTAAGAAATTTATATGAAAACCTGATCAGCGCCTCCAGCGAATACTGCAGGAGCCACTTATTTAATATATTTTAAAGAAAACATTTTTGATGCTCGTTAGTACCGTCTGAAGAGAATCGTGCTACTGTCATCTTCGATGTAATAATATTATTATGACCTTTTTCTTAAAGTATTAAGCTGACAATAAAATTCCGTTCACCGCCATTGTGTAACTACTATTTAATTAAATCCCAAAAGCCTAATTTTAATATGCCCTTCGGCCTGAAAGGAAACTTTACGAATCCGTAACTCATATAAGGATAACAGTAAGGCGATTAAACATTAAGTTTGATGGATACGCTGCCCTAAGCAAACCTACCCTTTTAGGATATCATAGGCACTATTATTGCCTCTTTTATTTTGCTGGGTAAGACGTCGTTCATATAATGTGTGTGCATTGTCGTAATCGACATTGGGTTTTGCTGTTACGTTAATATTCTTTTCGATCGATGGACCGGTCTATTGTGATGAGATTGGAGTTAGAAGCAAAATAATTTAAGGTCAGTTTTTATATTGTACTATAAGATTGCGTATATTTAGGTATTATTTGGATTTAGTTCAAAAAGTACTCAGAAGCATAAGTAAAACAATTTGGAACAATTTTCTTCAACTATTAAAGTTTTGTTGATGAGATTCTAAAAGCTTAAGAAGTAGTCATCCTATCATAATAACAGCGAAACATTTACGAGAAAGGATTTCACCGAGATTCCTACCTGAGATCTGAAATGGAGGAAAGTATTTAACAACTAAAATTTCAGTCACAAGAAGAGGTTTCATCCGACGATGGGTCATTAAAACCGACTGTTAAAATAGAAAACAAAGATGTATTACGTAAATTTACTACACCGTTTCAATTTTGCAAAGTAGTCTCAAACGTCTACAATTTTGTAGGCAAAATAAAACTGTAGCTATAAAACGAGTGGGCCGAAGCCTTAGCTGCCATCTTGGTGAGAGATTAACAGCCATAATCAAGCAATTGGGCGAGGATTACAGCGATTTTTATGTCGCCATTGACGGTGGCGCCCCGGCGGAGCCGTGAGCGTGTCATCAATCACCCCGACGGTTGAAACTCGTGCAATAACAATGACGAGCATGCTTCACAAGAAATTCCCCTGGAAAATGAACGCACGTAAGACGTTGCGTAATAAATGTAGATTTAATGCGTAAGCGATATCGACTCCCAATAACACCACGCGTCGTGCTCACATAATTATTCATCGTTTAGACATTTATTCGGTAGGTAAATTTTCCCTGGTGTATTCCAAGATATTCTTTTTACATTTCCAATTTAAATGTATTTCCTTCCACTCCATGTAGCGCGATAAAATAAAATATCGATAAACATGTACTTAGTGACTGACAGAAAACAATTAAACTTTGAACACTGGGACTCGTAAAAAATATCGAATGATGTTTTGTTTTCTGAACAAGAACGAACAACTTTTTTCTCAAATTTGTCGTTGGACAACGATTACTCGAAGACGACGTAATAAAATATAAGGCTTTTACTATAAAAATAGGCGTCCGCTACAATTAAGGCTAATGGCTTCACATTTTTTAAAAGCTCATTGTGTGGAAAATTGCTTTGAAGTTTGATCACTAAAGTAAAAAATATGCTATTCAACTTCGTTTAATTAATACTTAAGAAGCGCTGTAATTTAGATTTAGTTTCAGAACGTTGTAGAGAGACTTTTTAGGAACTAACTATTACTGAAGCCTTTGTTTATAAATAAAAGTTTTCTACAACAAAATAAAGAAATCGTTTACTTTAAACCATTTAAGCATTTTTAGCTTGGGAAATAGATTTTTCAAAGTAATTACTTAAATACTTAACAAAACAATTATATTAAAAAACGCTACATAATTCATAGATACACAAAAAACAATTGAAGCAAAACTTCCAAAAGAGTTTCCTAAAGTACAGACGCAGCTTTCCGTAAGGCTTAAGGTATACCAAGTCTCTATCCCAGCCTATAACTGAGAATTTATACCAACGTACCTTGTCCTGTAGATAACAGAAATAGAACCTTAAATTTATGAACCTTTATACGGATAGCTGTTCCTTGAATGTCCCCAAACATGTAGGTACCAATTTTGCCAGATAAGGCCGACGATATAAGGAAAATTGAAGGGATTATGTGGATGTGATTAGCAGGGCCGAGGAAAGTGGCATAAGCAAAGAGAAAACTATACTACTGAGTATATGCTGAGTAAGGTATTGTGATATTGAACAGTGTCTTTATTTGTATGCTGATGTGAGATTTAAAAAGAAAACTTCTTTATGTTTTAAGTCTTAAGAAATTTTAAAATGGAAATAAACAACGGACATTCATTGCTCTAAGGGTTGTAAGATAATTAATTTGGATGTAAAATTTAATCAGTACATTTACTGCAGTAAGTGAGATAGCCTTAATTCTGATACAGCATGCGTATATTTATGTATGTATCTACATTTGATAGCGAGCTTAGAATAATCTGGGACACTATACATTTTGTAGCAGTTTTATGATACGTTTTAGTTCCCTCCCTTTCTGACTTATAGTCTGTTCTCAAGAAAGGAGGAGAAGGAACGGCTAAAACGATGACAATTTAGTAATAGAGCATTTTCATGCTCTGTGGGACTGTAATACATCTTTATAGATATCACCTCCAAATATTTCTAGGTTTAATATTTTAGAGTACCTAATGATATATGAGGTATAATAAATTACTTAGATAATTTACTAAATGTACGGTTGAATATTCAATGTAAAAATCTCATCACATAAATCTGCAAAAAATATTTGTAAAGCTGGACACGGCCGGAATGCTAGGGTAATAAAATAACATGGTCGTACCATAAAACGAGGGTAATAACATATGAAGATTTATTGTCTACCTGACGTAGTTACTAGCGAGCCTGTTAGTTTAAAGGCTTCCAGATTAACTGTACGCATTAAGTATTAAGGCTCTGGGATGGATGTAGGATACATTTGTCGGATCACTGGACGCACGTTGCCCGGACGGTAGAGAGCGCGTTTGATGAATTTGTTTCAATCAAATGCTGGGGCGATGCATTTTTAAGCGAGTGTTTAGTAAATAGCATGCATAATTGACGCGATTGATACTGTCACAGGAGAGATGAGTAACAAACATGTTGACCATTGAATGATTTGAATATTAAGTATTGATGCAAAAATACAGCGCAGTGATTAAGCAGATTATTTCTTGAAAACGAAACAAAAATAATAGTTAAAATTGTGTGTATTGTAAAGTAAAACGTATTGAAAAGAGTGCACAAGACTTCAAAAAAAAATTAGGTTATACTGTCGATCAGTTATAGCACCACAAGCAATAAAATATGGTCTATCAAAATGCGACAATTCTCATACATCCTTTTCTCTACCATAACATTGATACAACACAAGTATGTACTAAAAGCACAACAGTGCACATAAACGTAATTGCTACATACAAAGTAAGTAGTATTTGAGGTTGTAACAACACTAATTACGTTGGCTTTCTTCCAATGCCGCTGTCCTGGACAGGTAAAGACGACCTGTTTAGGAAACTCCGTTGAACAACAATAGACTGATTGTACTCGTATTCAACAATTTTCAATACACGAAGAAAGAACACATGATTATTTTTCCGTACATAAGATTCTTCTTAAAAAAAATGTCAAACTTGATCTTATAGTCTAAAGTATTGAGATCATAAACTTTATAAAACGAAATTCACAATCTTATTAAAATTTGTAGTACAGAATATAATTGAAGAAAAGCAAAAATAGTTCCAAGCAAACGAAAATATCAAGAAAAACCACGTACAAAAGCGTTTAATATAAAAATCCATTGACATTTCAGCAGATTACAACGTTTTCTATAACAGAAAGTACTCCAGTGATTTTCAAATAAACCGACTTTAATTCCGTCCGCTTAACGCGACCCGTAAAAGAATCTGTACGTTTCAAAATCGAATAACTTAGGTATAAACGAATGAAGGAAATTACATTTATATCTCAGGACCCTTTTATCTTAAGTTAAATTCTTTTGAAACGCTCTTCACTACTTACGACGATAGGAAAAGCATTGAGATCTGTTTCCGTTACTTTTTTTCGTTTTTACAGAAGCAGTAAAACAGACTTGCAGTGACAAAGGTAGACAAAGTGAAAGAAAAAAATGTGTTATACAGCAAAGTCTATTTAAAATATAACGTTGTGAATTTATGCTGTGACTTTCTTAAAAACACATACATATTTTCTATTCATATTTTTCCTACAGATTTTGTTCCGCGTCGCTTGTCTTTGTTTGGTATTGAATGTGATGGCTTATAGCAAATGTCTTGATTTCGGCATCTGACTAGTAATAAAAATGAAATAGGGTACTCCTATACGTCTATTTTTTTTTTCACAATACGGAGTTTTATCACGTTATTGTGTTGATGATTATAAAAGTTTGGTAGAGGCAGTAATTTCAGTAGTAGTTCAGATGCATAAATGCAGAAGTCAGTATGAAGTTATCTTTGAAGTATGATAAAATCTTGCATGACATTACGTGGTCCTTACTAAAATCCAATGATAGAGAATTTCCTTTTTATGTATTAAATTTAATAAAAGGTTTTCCTTGTATACGTTCACCGAAAATTAAAACGTAAACCGTACTTTACTAGCTTGTTGGAGTAGAAACCCGTTATAAAACATATGGACCAAGCTGACACACATTCCCAGTTAGTCGATGATTGCGATCCCGCCGCCATTTATCAGCACTGCCTCCAATTGCTGGTTGCATGTGAGATTTTTTAAACAAACGATCCGAATTTATTCCCCTTCGCAAACATGGTTTCTTTTTTATTTCAAATTTTTCGAAGGTTTTATACGATACGGCTTTAGGTATAGTTTCGAAATACAGTAAAAAAAATATTAGTTTATGAACTGTGAATGTTAAAATCACTTTCAATTGTATTTTTTCCAAACTTGACGCATCTATTAGGTACATTATAAAAATTTGCATTGAGTGACATGTTCAATCATATTATGAAAGAGCGGAGTCTTTTTATACAGACATTATGAAGTCTTCATTTAAAATAATTGTTTTCTACTTAACTGTCATCATTACTACATATTTAACACATATTTCATGTGTCATATTAAAACATCATCCTCTTTCCACATGAGCTAGATTGAAAGGTTCATAAAGTATTTACACCATACTCCGCCTCGAAAATAACAAAAGAAAGGGCCGTATAAATATGAAATATGGCCTCTCACATGACAACCGCAACCTGTACAACAAAGCTTTAATTAAGATACTTCCTTAGGCTTGAAGCACACATATTATATCCCGCAATAGGATCGTCACTCTGTAATGTTTTTTTCCTCACCAACAATTTTTCATGATGACTCAACTCCTGGGAAATGGCTAACATATCGTCAAGCAGTTTGCTCAGTAGGTAGCTGTTATAATCGTTGAGCAAAGTGGATTCCGTAATATTTACGTATTTTGATTAACTACCTATTGAGTATCGACAGCGCAATATTAAAAAAAAATTTTTGCTATCTTCATTAGGGACACTCATTAGTTTTTACAAATTTTCTAATATACCTATGTAGTGAAAATCACCCCTCTGATAGACAGCCAAGACAGCCATTGGCAAGACGAGACAATCCCGCTACCTACTATGCAGATTGCCTTGTAATTCAATTTGATTTTGTATGCAAAGAACATTGTTCTTTGAGGAGGTTCAGCGTTGATCAGTCAATGACCGTACTTATGTCATCGTGTGCTACGGACCTTACACGTTGTTTAGGTGACGCACGGCCGAAACAAAAGCAGCTTATAAGACTTATAACCTACTTCGCAATGGAGGTTTTTTTTAAAGCAGTCCGTTAGATGGCGTTACTTGTTAGGAAAACATTTTGCACGTGTAAAAAATGTTTTTAATAAAGTTTGATATCATAAATAACGGGGTAAGTACTTTTGTGGTTATGGTGTACGACTCTTGCCAAGAGCAATAAGGAAGGTATCATAATATATTTTTTAACGTTCGTAACTGAATCCGACAATGTTTGGTGTATAAAGCGGGGTTTGGCGTTTGAGATTATTTGGTGCACATCAGTTTATACCATATAGGCTTAATGTATAATAAATCGGCATATTTACGATTTAAATGATTAACTAGTCATGATTAGAAATAAGCTACAACCGCAAAAACCCAGCTAGTGCATAAAAAACTAGTACATAATATTATACATTTTAGTATTTATGTTGTGTTGGTATATCACGTAATAAATAAATTAGATACCTAATAGCGACAATTAACAAGGCTTCACAGACATTAATACCAGTCTTTGGTACACGAATTCATTGAAGTATTACTCAAAAAAGTACTAAGAATTCAGTCCACTTCACGTTAATCCTAACATATTTTTCTCTTAGTACTCACAAATAGAATACACGAACTGTACCGCGTCACCGCCCCTTACATAATCCTCACACAAACTTCCCAACTTTGGTGACTTGAATAAAAGCCTTCAGCGGTAAGTTCGAGATAATCTAGGCGAACGCAAAAGAGCCACTGATACGAATATACGGTTGGAAGTTTCTGAGATCACCTTAAAATTGAGCCACATTTACACAGTAGATAATGAAGGAAGCTCTTTGTTAATAAGTATTTCCTGAGTTAAAAATAGATGTAAATGGTTGCAGAAAACACATTTTGCAATCAAAAATTAAACAACAAATCTTAATGCCTTAGTTGTAAATAGAACTTAAAATAAAGGAGACATTATACAAAAATATACTTTTGATTGTCGGGAAGTCGATTTTTTGCACAGATGGCATGTCAACACAATAGTGTTTTAATCATCTAACTTTTTGACATGTTGTCCACGTTCTTGTTCAAGTAAAGAGTTATTAGAAATTCAAAATTATCTCATCCCTCAACTGCATTCAAAATATGAAGTAAACAAAGTAGCAAATTGTAATTCTTTATAATGTACTTCTCTCTCTCTCTCATCCTCTCTCTTTTGCATTCACACTTTCATAGGCTAATACAGTATCAACATACATATATGTAAGTATATAGATGTATATCCCATTTGAAAGCAGCAACTATTTCGGTTCGGTTCCGCACAGTAACCATCGTCACGCATCATGTGCGGCGCGTGTGAGTTCGATTTGGTACCTCCCTTCCCTATGTAGTATGTACTCTAAGCTATAATTATGTATTTGATTACACTGATAGATAAGTTAATAGATAGTGTTTGATATAACTTTAGTTGATTATTATCAGTTTAGTATATAATATTTATATTATTTATTATTTATTATATTCATTATTTTGTATAAGACATGACTTTTTATTGTAACAGGTTTTACAGGTTTATGATACATACGATTATTTTTTCTCTTTATTTAAAGGGACTTTGAAATTCCACATCCAATAATTACAATCCTTTATTTTGGGTACTCGGGCACAAATTCTCACGATAGTTAACTAACGACTCATCTTTATTTAAGCAGCTACTAAGAAATCTTACAAAGAAATATACATAAGTTACTATTTTACCTGATTCAGTACAATAACGTAAAGTAATATTAGTGTACATATATAGCCTAAAAACTATGACATTAAACACATCCATCCACATTACAGCACCCAAGACATCAATATTCGTAAACTTCATACAAATCATTTGGGTTATCAAGTTTCACAAATGTATGGGGAGACTTCATATAATCTCATTTTGCGGTCTATCGTCACCAATGCGACGAGTTTGGCACAACTTTGACACCTCAAGAGCACTCCCTCGGGACGGATTTGGACGTCGAAATGCGAACAATCGTCGGAACAAAAAGAAACCGCAGAATCGTTTAACACATTATACTTTACACTTTATTCCAGTTTTTCGTTACAGTTATAGACTGAAGTTTTTTATGGCTTTTACGCTCTGAATTGATAATAACGGGATGAAATGTTTTGACTTGAAAAATGTCCGGTATTTATCTCGATTATCGAAGTCTTACAATATATTGTCATTGTCTTGTCAGCAATTGAAAGAAAAGCTTTAGATAGTTTTTGTATGACCATTTACATTAAGTTAGAAGTATCTTCCTACAGTCGTTATCAATATACTCTGATACAGGATTATGTCGTCATTATAAGTACACTAATTGTAGGTATCATTTGCATGTGCAAAAGTAAATATAATAATATACTGTAACTAAATATTATCATCCAATCAATGTACCAAACTCATGCCTACCTCGTATTACCATAAACGTGCCAACTATTTGCCAGATAAAGCAGCAAACTGAAAGTTCTTGTTTGCACGATTAACGAAATAAACTGTTGTCTCGTTGGTATTCATAGTAGTCTACTCATTGTGTATTCGAATGGCGGGTGGAAATGAAATATGGACTATTCTCCATGAATTTTGAACACAAGGTGTGTTGCCAACAACCGAGTTGCTTGTTATCCGTTTTTACTCCCGCGGTCTTGTTGATTATTCGTATTGATTAATTAGTTTGCTTTTCGTTACGAAATTCTTGTTGAAATATTTTTGTTTGGCGAATTTCTTTGTACAAAGCGATTGGTGTTTGTTCGTGTATTATTTTTTACAACTTGTTAAGTACATCTTTTATTGTATTGTTATATTTTTGTACAGAATTTTCAGTTTTACTTATACAAAAATAAATAGTAGAACTTTAACAGAAGATGACGACGTGATGTAATTTGAATATGCTATGAAAACTGACAGCAATTTTAAAGAAAAAAAAGCTTTAAAAGATATTTGTGATTTGAATCAAAATCAACGTTCCTTAGCATCGAGGAATATGGTTTTCAATCACAACGCTTTGATTGCACTTTCTCATTATCTATCTGTGCTGATCTAACCTTTGCATCTTTTACGACTGGTCATAGTGGACATAGATATGGGAAGTTACGACTTGGTAAAAGGTTTTCTCTCAAGAAAACATGCCACTAGTAGTATCTTACGTATTGTTAAACTATGTTTTAATAATATATGTTCAGAAATAATGGACTACAATACTAAAAATAAATCAACGGCGGCTTGAAGTCAATCAAATAAATATCAAAGCAACTGTATTTAAATATAAATCGTATGTTATGCTGTCTTACTTACTATTCTTATTAAATTAGATGCAAAAACATATTCCACAATAATGCAACCTATTTTATTCTCAACATTCCCAGAAAACAAACAAGGAGGCACCATAAAAAGCAACCGTAACATTACTCGTAACAAAATCAAATAATAAAATATCACACTAGCATCCTTTGTAAACACGTGATAGACAACCCTAACTCGATTCCCGAACTACTCTCTGAATCTTCTTAATGTGAAATGTTCCAAATGGATACCATTGTTTTCTTCCACAAAAAGCATCAAATAAGTAACAGAGCGAATACAAAACGAAGTATGGAGAGCACTCAGTATCGCAACGGTAAAGCGAGAGAATACGATATGTCTCCATCACATTTCCATACATTGTTGAAATCGACGCGGGAATGGATACCTATTCTGCAGTGATGCGTACTGTCGGAAACACCTCTTTACCGAGCCCGTTTTATTTTCTTTGAATTCATTTATGGAAGTCTAATGTATCAGAGAGACGTGCAAGAAGTATTGCACGACTTACCATCGAATTGTTTCTCCAATAAAATTTACCTCGATGTTTTCAGACTACATACATTATTTTTATAGTTATGTTGCAGTAGAAAGCAATTCTTTCGGATGATACAAAATAAATTGAAATCATAAGGTTAAAAGTTAAGATATTCAAAAGCGCTGTTTTAACCTAAAAGTGAACTTATAATTATGAATGAGTTTTAGAAGCAATATTTGAGATAATGAATACTTGCTTAAAGATAAAATATGTGTTAAAGGTGACTGTGTCCAAATCAGCTTATATAAGTGTGAATGTCTTTCGGAATTGGGTTATAACAAGTCAACAAAGTTTGTGATAGAAAATAAAATATCATCTAACCACAACCTCGAAAGCTAGACAAACTCAATATGAACTCGTAGCAGTCCACATAAAAGTAACGGAACTGGCAATTTCTAGAATATTTTCTTGAAAGTATCTAGCACAAAATTAACTGGGGGTACATTTCGTTCGTGGAAGCCTGCAGTTAGTTCGCGACGTCCCACAAGTGGCAATTTGGACGGCGACGCAGCGCAAAGAGTACCAACTACTCCTCACTCTTAACAGAAAATGGGGAAACAAAACAACATTGCACTAACACAACTTAATTAGGTAAACTTTGCTACTACAGGTAAGTACTTTGTTCAATCTGAGCTGCTCAAAAACTATTTCTCTGTATTTTTTTCTTTCATGAAACTCGATAATGTCCACTCAGTATTTTTATCCGTTCTAATTACTAAAATCAAATTGTATCACTTTTTAATAAATAGATTCGACTTGCTTAAATGAATAGATTTTTAGATAATTACATCTTAACTGGGAATCAAACTCCGTACTTCACGAACCGAAACGTTCAGTTAATACTAAGCACCAATAAAATAAACCAACTGTTCTTAAAGAAATTATTTTTCTTCAAAATTTTACTAAGCAGGAAAGTAATCTTCGTAATTGCACAAGACGACCTAGGGGAAGGCAATCCATAAGATACTCATATTGTTGAGATTTTCGCCAAAAAATCCAACACCACCTTTAACGGACAAAAAAGCGTACCTTCTTCCATGATTACGTAGAAAGCTGAAAACATTTCACGTGGGAAATCAGCATATTCGCGCCATAATAATGATAACAAAAATGTTTTGAATGGCAAAGTAAAACACGCTGCAGCGAATAAAATGTTATTATGAGTTGTTTTACCGTCAGTTAGTTAGTATTAGACTGGGTTCAATGCAGATAGAAAAGGTTGTAAATTTCCTAGTCATACCAGACTTCTTAAGTACTAAAATGAGTATTTTGTGATTTTATCATTGAAAAAGTTCTAATAGTAGGTAAAACTGAGCAGGAAATTTTAATAGTGTAGGCAAAGAAGGCCAGCAGATTACGTAGGAAACATGGAAAGGCTAAAGCTTTCCCTCTCCGGTCCAAGACATAGATAGAGGACGGCCCAAAACATGATGAAATGTTTTGTATTGCAAATAGACATGATTGAGTGTCAGGTTTCCAAAAACGATGTCCAGGTTCAAGAGTGGAGGAGAAAAATTAGAAAGGCTGACCTTACTACCATATGGAAAAATAGCATGGAAGAGACAGAGAAATACTATAACTTCAATAATAACAATGTATTTACTAACTATAAAGCAAACACGCCTTTAAGAGGATGGTCTTTGTCGGATCCTTTTTAATCATAGAGCTACTGCTGTTTAGGTTAATATTATCGAGATAATAATATTATAAACGTTAGAGCTATAAAACAAAGTAAATATTATAAACATATTACGCTCATAGAAGCAAACCTAACAAGATTATACGCGGAGTAAGCGAAGTGAATAAAATTCACAGGTAACCTAGTCGGTATCGTTAAGCTCATATGATTACACCCACATCTGCGCAAATAAATAGTTCGATACATTCAATATACGTAAGCTTATGTTTTCAATTTCCTTAGAAAACATATATTTTTATCTACTTTATACATGAACGTTTAAAGACTTTATTTTTATCGGTGAAAAGCGTTTTACAGGAGAAAAATGATTGATGTGACAAGATTTTTCCGGTTCACCCTTCTTAGCTACGAATTACTTCCAATTTATCAACACAGCATGAATTTTCGACGGAATTTAGTAAGCATTTTTGAATTTTATAGGTGGCTTTTTGCTTTGAATTTTATGTAATGTATTTTGGCTTTAACTTTTTATATATTTTCTTGGAATTCATCCTAGAGGATATTGCCGTGGCATTTCGCTTGACCATCACCAATATAAGATTGGAATCTATGGGAATTACACTTATTCTAATAAAGTAGACAAATAACCATGAAATAATGGTCCATCGGATCTCGCCACAGTTCACTGAATCTAGGAACTAAAACATTCATGATAAAGAACTCCCAAAACCAAATAATATTCCGTTCTAAAGCACACATTCGAATTTAAATACTTTAATAAACCCTAAAGTCCCCTTTAATATAAATGAAGACATTTTTTCTTAAACCAAAAAACAGGTACACGGACATAAATATGTGTAAACAGAACCCTTGTTTTTATGCTCACAATTTACATATATTATACTGGTATATTTTAATTTAGTTAGCAGTGTAAAAGGTTTAAGCATTTAGTCCTGGTTTGTAAAGAAACTTTATGCAAGAAGAAATATATTGCTGGCGTCCCACTCTGTTTATTAATTATTTTATTCATAGCCCTGCCTCAGTAACAGGTTGTTATCGTATGTGTAGTCTTGAATTATAAGTAAGTTAACAGGTTGAGTAGGTTTTAAAAGACAGGCGTAGGTGTAATACCCTCTTTGATATATTTTTCATATTATTTTGCTGTTGGTACTTACATTATTACTAATACATGTTTGATAAATACACGAATTGAAATAAGTCTGGTACTACAACTACTAACAATTTTGTAAAATTTCTTCTTAAGAATAATGTAGTTATAGATCGATTTAAATGAATTTGCGAAAAAAATGCGTGCAGGGGGATATCACGTATCTTAGTTGACAACTATATGAAATTAAGCTGTACTTTGTTTTGTCCCCAGCATTGCAGTAATTAACGCGTTACGCCAAAGCAGCAAAATACTGAAAAGTGACTATCAATATGACACTAGCTGTCCACTGAGAACACTGGTAGGATGAGTGTATCGCGATTCTCTACCATGACGTCGACTACTGACAAGCGGCTAGCTATCGAAAAATGTTGTATGACAAACAGCGACTCTAGCGGGCGTCGTAGAAACTATTTTGGCAGTATATTTTAAATGTCAAACTCTCGATAGAAAGAACCTACTATATAGAATCCTGCTATCAACATGTAAAACATTGAGTGGCTTTTTAATAAAATAAAATCTTCGACATGCATTCACAGCATTACTTCATTCGCAGCTCGCATTCTTCAAGTGTAATATACTCATGATATAACGCAGTCACATGCACCATGATGACTTGACGTAAACAAATACAGTCACATCTTAATACCCGTCAGAGTGACACACTACTACTGAAAGTCACGCACACTTCAATCTCGCCACATAATGGGTGAATTATGCGTGAGAGGGTGAAAATTTTGGGACGTAAGATGCGTAATGCGATTTCCACCGGCTTTGTCTCGCCCCCTTTTATTGGCTGAATTCCCAGTTTCATTTTTATCGTACGTTACGTTCTCTATGCGTTTACGCCTGCGTTAATCTTAATTTTGCATCTTTGCTGCTCTTAAGTTTCTATGGCTTTACTTTATGCAATAAATTTTTTCTTGCCCATAATGTTATATTTTTTATCCCTGAATGTTCATATAAGATTGTTTGTAATGTATATAAACACAGCCTAACGAATCCTATAGACGTAATATTGACAGGGGATTCCAAATTACTCTTTATTCAACTCGGCTAACGAACAAGAAACCTCATTTTAAAATCACGCCGAAATTCAAAATTGTATTTCACCGAATCGTGAGAAAAGCTACAAAAGGCAGCTCAACTCTTAAATTACTTAGAAAGACGATAAGTCTTCATTATAGTTGCATGAAATATTATGATCTGATTCGGGAACATTAAACTGTATCCAGATCTAATCTCTTTTACAAACTCCCCGTAATTTTACTTTATACCGTACTTTGATGTAATAATCTCAAAACTCATTGATTTAGTACAATCTGCAATGCGCAGAAAATGTACAGTAACGAAATAATATCTTCTATCGAGTAGCGAAAGATCAAATAAAAACGGGTCAATGTGCTACGTTAGTAGTAATCGTAGCAACGTCTACGACTTCGTAGCAATTGAGGTCTACAGGGGGCTACGAACTTGAAAGGGGCATGAAATAGAACTCTTGTAAAATAAAATGCATCAATGAATATAACAAAAATTTCCTAATTTTATACATATTTGAGGCAGAATTAAAAATATAATCTTATCTGTTCTAATTGGGGACGATTATGTGTACAAATTATGACCAAACCACTTTTTTATCTAGATTTTAAAATGTAGCGGTATGTAAAAAAAAAAATGTGTGCTTCTTATCTTGTTAAACAAACTCATATAGTTTCATAATTTTTGTAAAAACATGTTAAAAATTAAATAACGTGTAGTTAGGAGAAGCTACTAATTAATTTTGGTAGCACTCTAGATTATATTTTGAGATAATAATTGGCCTGTTCTATGATATTCTCAAATGAGCAAAACAAAAAACCTAACACCGGCTTTCATTTTAAATATAAACATTCTCATTAATATTTTCTTTTTAGAGTGGTATATCAAGTTTGTAAGTCACCTTTGATAAAAAATTTTAATAGATTGCTCTTTATACATTTTAAATATAGGATCTCATATAAAGTATACAACTTCAACGAAAACAATATAAAGTAATGGCATCGGCACAAGCTTAACCATTGAATACAGGCCGTTAAAATTGCAAAATTTACAAAATAAATATACCATGATATTTCGACTGTGTAAATAACCATCAATAATAAAGCTTAATGATTTATCAACATTTCCAAAAAGTACACTTCTTCGTAATATTATTAATTTTAAACAGACACGTTGAAATGGAAACAATTATTATGCCTTTTTAAACCACTGAGCGCTTTATAAAAAGGCCGAACAAGTAAGCATAATTTATCCTGCATCTTTTCCACAGTCATTTTTAACTGGTTTTTAATACAATTATTAAGCTGAATATTTTAAATGATTACGTATTTGCACGGCTGTAATAGACGACCGGTAAAATTTTACTAGTATATAGTGTGTTTTTTTTCATGAAGAAAGGGTTAAGAAGTTATTTTAAAGTAGAACAATAACTCGTTATTATAAAGCCAGTTTTGGACTATGTAATATTATATTACATTTTGAGTTTCATTATGGACAATATTGACAGGATATAATTCACTAGGTGACACGCGCAACTTCGCTTGCGTCACCTAAGAGAATGGGTCAAAATTTTCCCCGTTTTTGTAACATTTTTCGTTGCTACTCCGCTCGTAATTACCGTAGCGTGATGTTATATAGCCTATAGCCTTCCTCGATAAATGGGCTATCTAACACTGAAAGAATTTTTCAAATCGGACCAGTAGTTCCTAAAATTAGCGCGTTCAAACAAACAAACAAACAAACAAACAATCAAACAAACAAACAAACTCTTCAGCTTTATTATATTAGTAAGTATTAGTAAGTATAGATATACCTCAAAAGTCAAAAACTGGTCAGAATTTAAACTCTAGTTACATAACACAGATAGTTTCGTTTTGATAGTCTATCTATTCCTGCTTCTATCTTTTCGAAGAAAAACAAATCTAACGTTAGAAAAAGCAAAGTAAGTTTGGTAACAATTCCAGTTATGTATGTAGGGTTACGTGTAGATTTCCCTACAGCACGTTGTTTATAAAGTGTGACAACTTTCTAGTTTACCCCTCGTTTCTTTTGTTCCGTACAAGAGTGAATGCGCGCCTTGGGAATACCACACGAGACGTACTTTAAAATTTGTTCTCACTGACTTACTGAGGAATAAACATGTTTGTTTATTTATATTGTGATTATACAACGTTGGCTTTTTTCTGTTTGGATTTTGCATGTTATTATAGTTTCGATGTTATTGAAGGAGACTGGAGAGTCAATATTATGAATCAACATTAACGTTTCGGTACTTTAATAACTTCGTTACAAACATTGTGTTTAAAGACAATACAGTTATTTTATGTTTTATACATAAGATTTGACCATTTTGTATTGTCATATCGTCATAATTTTATTTATCGGTAAGTAAAGATGAAGCATTGCTTATAAATGGGTAAGTGGAAAAAGTGCTATAATACAAAATAGTGTTCTTTTCCTCACAATAGAACTTGGATCGCTCTAAAACAGTTTTTTACATCTAAATACAGCCTCTAGGGAAACAAAACACTTGCATTAGTCTAGTCTTAACATTACAAATGGTCTTAGCCTATGTACAAAACTTATCAGACCGTCATTACAAGCTTATTTTAAAATGTCGCCATGTAAGATAACAAAGTCGGACACGCGTAGTACATTTTCCCACGTAAACCGGTTCGCTGTATCAGGGGTGGATTAGCGGACTGTCGCACACTTTAACCTATTAAACTTTCAACCCGACACATTTCTGGACACCTTCTATAATGGGTCAAGAGGTGTTGTTAGCCGCTTTTAAAATTACAGTCGTTTTTATGATGAAATATTATTAATATCATGTTATGAATTTTACTTTATATTCTCTTCGTTTTTAGATGAGTGAATACCGATGAAGACTATACGATATACGAGTAAATATACTTTTAGTATAACTTAAAGTCGATAAAATATGTATAAAACAATCATGATAAATCATTTCATTATGTGCTAACCACAAAACCATATCACCATTTCTTTATTCTATACTCCATAGTATGGAATAAAAAAATGGTAAGTGTCATTTGAAAATACACATATTTTTTTCGTAAAAGTGTAATTAAATTGACGCATTAAATTAAAAAATTAACCTTTAAAAGTCCCGCTGATCGAAAGGGATCACTTCTTCTTGGAATGACTGTGGGGTTAGACCTTGAATCTGTCATTGGACTGGCCAGGTGCAGGTTCAATAGTTTGCTCCTTTCAAGAGCTATTTAAAAAAATTCTTAGACGTACATGTTGATGGTGTTCTTTACTATAACTGTTAATTATACTATGATAATGTTCTATACTATAGAACAACTGTTAATTATACTAGTACTATAGATTCCTACTATAAATATGTGTTAAATATATTATAATGTAGCAACCTTTTAGCAAAGCCGCTTCACGTCGGCCTTAATTAGCAGCGTTCGTATCGTGCGCTATCATTTACTTTAATGAAATCATCGTATCAATTTCTAATTAATTTACTCAATTTAATATATTTAGTACGGTTTGATTTTGATAGGGTTGGAAATTGCTGCTTTTAGATAAATTCATGAGCCATTTTGGGAGCCTTTACAATTTTGATAAGGAACTGTTTATACGCTTTCGTTTGAAGTGCAATTTACCACAGTATTTTAGCACAAAGTAGAGCAAGCAACGTTTGGAGTTAAAATTTTGGAAAATAATATTGCCAATTAGTGTTTTTCCTACTTTACGATGATTGGTAGATCTTCCTTTACAAATCATTGTAACTCAAGTTCCATTCAGATAAAAACATGAATATTCAAAAGAAGTTTTTAAACAGTTTATAAAACGATTGTTAACGCAATTAACCATTATTTTACTATATTGTAAGAAGTAACGCTTTACTGCGCTATTATAATAAAGTCTTATACATAATGTATATTACTGTATTGTCAACCACATCTCTCTTTATGTTAGCCTAAGTAGACCTAACACTCAACCTCAATCAACCACAAAAATACATTCTCTTAAATCAATCTATACAGTTCGTATAATGTCCAATTGATATATGCATGGTACCTAATCCCCCAATATACGTGAAGCACATTGGCTTATCACGGTTGTCACGTCAGATAGCGACATGTGGCCGCGTCTGTATACATTGCAGCACTTAGTAGCGCGTAATATTTGATCGCTTGTGTTAACTTGTTTGACAAGGGAGCCTGGAATACTGATGTAGCTGAGTAGACGAGGTTTGCTAGTTTGTTGATAAGACTACACTAGTAGGACAAAGTAGTCAGTTTTTTGGGTGAGTTAAATAGTTTATCGAAAAATTTATTTAGTCTGGAATTTGGAATTTAAAACTACTACAATTCTAATTAACAGAAAAGCCGGTGGAAACCTTATTTGACTTAATTCGTCATTAATATTTAGGCATATTTAGGAAAATAAATATAATTTTATTTACTACTACATAAGAAGCTGCGATTTAAACCATACCTACATAAAATAACAAACAATCAAATACTATTGAATATAAGGTAATGTAACATCCCATAATATAATTCTCAGTCACTATACGATCCACAATCGCCCGTACAATTCATACACACGACTGAATCTCAAACTCATTACAGTACCGTATAAAACTCATTTCACACATAACATCCAAACATTTTATTATACGACACATACGGCCACAAATAACTTCATACTTGCACTCTCTAATGAGTTAGCTAAAGTCACAAATCCAGCCCGCGAAAGCCACGTCTGATAAATATGCGAGTTAAAAGTTCACAAAGTTGAGCTACGAACTGAAAATGAGTTGACTACAGAAACTATCTGAATTATAAATGCGAATCGTGTTTCGTATGTTTATTCCTATGTGTTTCAATAACTTGTCATATATTTGTAGAACGATTTCCTACGATTATTGAATATTGACTTGCTTACTATCGAGAAATTTTGTATGAAAAATCTGAAGGTTGAATTTTGAAGGTAATCTAAATGTCTCTCTAATTATACCGATTGTACAAAGTCGTGCTGATCAATTAGAGATAAGTATTATATATTATTGTGTATTAGTAGTATGGTTTAGTAATAAAATGTTGAAATAGAACTTCCTATATATATAAGAACATAAGGCGACAATTATAATTTTGATCGATTTTGTGCATAGATAATTTAACAGTTCCATTATGTAAAATCAAAACCGTAATTACTAATCATTATTTTTTACGCATTTGAAATTATTAGACAGATTTTATCTAAACCTTGTCTTAACCATTAAAGCAAAACTTGATTTATTTAGGTACTATTTCATGAAATTCACAGTAACACTCAAAACTTTGGACATGTGCCCGCTAGACGATCTTAGATTTGCCTTCAATTACTCTTGTTCGCATATTCTAAAAAGGTCTAGCAATGTTGCTTCACGATCTGCTTATTCATGTACAATATTATAAATTGAATATTTTATTTTACAAATCAATTTACTGTCACTGCTGTGTAAGGGTCTCATCCCGAATGAGGAAGGCGTTAGGCCCTTGACATTATGCGGCGTTAATTTTAATAATCATTATAATGCAACTCTATCTCATACACATGACTCTAACATAAAAATTTACGAACCGTAGTAAGACAAAATACACGAAAAAGACATCACATTGATGAAAATACCAAGAACATGTAACAAAATACGATATTTTATCAAGAACACAATAAGTTAACATCAAAACATACGAACGACGATATACGAAGGAATCCCATTGTAATTTATATAGCGTATAAAGAGTGTAGTGAAACTCTTCCTAAACAGAATTATGTTTATAGAGCAGTCTTATATATAATATCGTTGAGCTATACTCATAACTATGAATATGACATCTGAATAATATTGGAGGAACGCGGCTAACAATGATAGAGTAATAGATGTTCGATTTATATAAGTGTATTGAAAGTTATGCAGTGGTGAGGCGTATTATGAAAAGGAAAGTTTCTTTTCGCATTCCTTTCAATGGTTATGGGTGCTGGGTGGATAGTTTATTTGAAATTAAGGATAATAATTTTGGTAACTGATTCTCAATAGTAAGAGTAAATCTGGGGGAAAAGAGTAGGAAGAATATTTTCTTATTCTTTCGTGCTAAAGTCGAAGTAGATTTTGCCTACAAAGGACTGGTATTCGCAACTGTTCGGTGATTTTTGTATTTATTTTTTTTGACAGGATCTAATAACATTTTGACACCTCTGTAGCTCAATTCGCTACTAACAGTACTGTCAAGTATCGAGAGTTTGACATTTGAAATGTACAGCCAAAATATAGTTCTGACGGAGCCCGGTAGAAGCGCGAAATATTTTCCTTTAAAATTTCTCCAAAACTGGATGGTGGTCAGTAGTCGATAGAAGTAGAGAATCGAGCTACACAAAATGTATTTTAAGCCGCAGTAAACCCCAGTAACTAGAACGCAAAAATAGTAGTACAATCCCAAATATTCACACAACGCATTTTATCTATAGGTACCTACATGTACCCTAAAACTTAATTACGCCAGGGTGTTTGAAGCTAGAATCATGTAAATTGTTGTGTAGGGATCAAATTACGTGACGTCCCGTATGTATGCAATAAACCTCTCATATTTCACTATCGCACTCCGTGATGCAGATCACGAACCAAACACAAAAGGTCACCGGAGAATGGGACTGCTCTGGCCACGATATTTACCGCATGCCGTATACCGTGAAATCACGAAACACACAATTCATTACTAAGCATAAATTATAGCTGCGACAAAATGATCATGTTAGCGATGGATGTAATATTTTTTATTGTATCGTATTTTCTTTTAAATGATAGGATATACGGACAACATTCATCCAGGCATTTGTTTTTTAATCTTCCGACTTCCGACGAATTTTATTTAGCAACATAAAAGGTTATCTTTGAATCACACCTAACATATCTGCCTAGCATGTCTATAGACTTACACATGAACAAAAACAGATGGACTTTTAAGCTTCACCATAATATAACAAAAAATATTAACATTGTGTCTCGATTCGTCATTCAACGAGTAAACCTAACTTTTTAAATCACCAAGAAAAGTAGCAATGAAAACATCGTAATAATCTCAAGTATTTTTCAGCAACAAAGCATCTAGTTAGTCATAAATTAAAAATACGAGCTACCACGATATTTAGTAATAACAGTTGATGTAAAAAGAAACGTATAAAACAGGAATATTACTACCAGCGCTTTTTAAATTTAATTTAGAAGAAAGTTTCTAGGTATAACAAGCTTTTATTATTTTGCGAAGCGAAACCGCGCTTGGGGAAAACGAAAATCATGTTCATAGTAGTTGATGTGAGTGTCTACATAGGATCATTGAAATTTATTAACCGAGGCAGAGTATGTGCATTTTTGTCAGCTACAATATTGGCAAATATACCTCTATACTTATTGTATTTTGTAGGGATTTTTATTACGGTGCGTACATTTTTTATAATAAAACTTGTTATACGACACTTCAGTATATGATTACATGTTACATTGTTTAACATCTTATGTGATATATAAAATAACGTTACACTATGTTTCAGTAATAGATGGTAAATTACTTTACTATAGTAGTATCAATTAGTAGTAGTTAACAATTTTTATGATCATTAGCTACTGCATGCATACTGGTCTGGATCAAGTATAAGAATAAAATAGAAATGATTATAACCAAAATTATACAAATATAAATGCATAACGAGATAATAATGTTCCGATTGGTGGGCAATTTATTCAAATGCTGAATTTTACGGCTATTTGAATTTATTTTATTGCGTTTTATTGGTCTATCAAACGTGAATGCGGAGATAATTGAAATCTAAACCATTAGGCGTATGAAATATTGCAAATTCTAATTTAAATTCATAATGTAGTTTCATATAATAATTACGATTGAAGCTCCAAAATGATAATATTTTCGTTCATTATAAATGTGTCATCATCAAGCATAAATGTTTCTGTATAATATATGTATCGAAATATAGTATAGTTGTAGTTGCACAGAAACATTGTATAAAAAAACATAATATGCCTAAGTTTCTCTTAAAATACTGTCACTGCATCCATTCCTACTCAGCATATTTTTTAACTATCTATAACAGACTTTACGTATTATTGTTATTCAATTTAAATGCGATCTAGACAAAAAATACGATTATGTTACTTAAATCATAGCAAAGTATTTATAACAAAATAAACGTATGTGGCCTAAGAAAACTGTTTTTCTTTTGTTTTTTTTTCCTAAATGGGGTCACAGACAAAAAATATGAGAGATAAACAGCCGCCTTCATCCCGCCATCTAGCGGGTTGTCACGTAAAGGGTGCAACTGAATTAAGAACGGTTGAAGGGCGCCTTTAAACCGTTACGTAGGGGCTGAAGGCTCTGAAGATAGTTGTACCGGAAGACGGAAATGAGACGTCGACGCTCTGCTTACTCTTAAAAGGAAAAATAGTGGGATATGTATACGTATACCTTGAAATCTTGGGATTACTTTGAGAGAATCTGATGATGACATTTAGAGATACCTTATCGCGGACGCTATGTGTCTTGTAAAGAAACGTGAAATAGAAAACGGTATGTTTTGAAAACTTACAATTAAACAAGCAGTCTGTAGTAATGAAACTCGTAGTAGGATTTATTCTAATGTATTAAGGAGTATCACCTATAGTCCAGTTGACAATAACTTCGATTTATTATATTTTAAGTGTATCTTAAATTAAAGGTAAGCTTGACATTTAGTTGTAAAGGACTGTGCAAATTTTGAACACATCTAGATAGTGCACATCCAGACATCAAATTATTTCCCAAGAAAGCCATATAAACGGTTTTTACCTCTCCTTCTAGTTAATGACAACTTGCCATTGGGGTTCTTGCACTTTGATTAGAATTTTTATAACACGTCAAAAACAATGGTATGTCAAAAACAGAATCTTGAATCATGTCGTCTCTTTTGCATTTCCGTAAAGTATCTAAAATTAAACTGACGACATGAATCCTTTTATTAGACAGCTGATGTTACATTCAAAGAAAATGATTGGACGTAGCTAAACGAAATATGAAGTCAAATATTCCGATCCAATACAAACAAGCAAATCGATGGATGTTGGCCTTCAAAAGTTTTGTCAAAGAGTATCATTGGCTTGGTTGTCAAGAGCTCTGAGAATAAACAGCCATTTTACAATTGCCAAAATGGGTCTTTAGACGGGGATTGTAACTTTCCCTCTGCATTGTACCTATTCGTAACTTTCAGAGAAAGTTCTAGACATTTGTGGTGAATAAAGCGGTACTGTACATGTCATTACGCACGTTAAAAGAGCAGTAAAAGCGGTTAAGTGTTCGTTTCGGTACGTATTATATGATTTTAATTATAAATAATATGCTTTCGGAAGTTAAATTATGTTGTATACCTTTTCAATGGGTTGTTTATTTGTCTTAATTAAAATTTACACGATATATTGTTTAATGGATAGAAGACTTTTTCAATTAAAACAGCAATTATAAATTTATTGTTATATTACTCCTTAAGTATGTTTACTTAATGTCGAATTTATTTATTGGTCCGCACATCATTTTTACAGCACAATAAAGACAGCATTGAAGCGATATTTACCATTTCTACCTTTACACGAAACCACAATAATATCATATCATAAAATAATACTATCAAGATTGGTATTTAAGTTTTACGTTCCCTACACTAACATAAATGTTTACTAGTACACATCTACGCAAACTATAAAAACATATCTACGTAGTTCTGTATTAAATTGTATTTTTACGGGAAACGAAAAAGAACTAAAATATCTAAGAATTAATAACATTCAAACTTATCTAAAAGTAGACACTCATTGCAAATTACACTCACAATTCGTAACATTTTGAGATAAACTTAAGTACGGGTATTATAATGTCTTTGCCATTTTGACCCGTATCGTAGCGATAGAAATACTTTTGAGCTTTTTATTAATTTAGTATCGTTTTTTCTACAAAGTATTCGGTCATTGGTGCTACTGTTAGGGTCTAAGTAAACAGATTCAGAGGAGCTTTTACTATCGACTACCGTCAACTGGCTAGCTATCTAGAAATTTTGTTTAAAAGTCTGTTCCGAGGATCGATTTTCTACTACTTCGGACATCAGGCTAGCAAGCGAGAAAATCTGGTAAGCGCCTCTAACGTGTGCCTTAGAAACTAGCTGTTTATTACATTTCAAATGTCAAATAGTCGATACTCGCTAGTATTGACTCAAGAGAAGCACGTTACAGCACCTCTGAGAAAGCAAATTTTGTAGTACATATTAAATGTCATACTCTCGATACTTCATAGTACTGTAGAAAATCGCACTACAGCTACATGCTATTCACCTCAACTCATAGTTACACTTTTACAAGTTAATAGCTATCGTTAAGTAGCCGATAACTGTTTGTGACAGCGAATGCTTTTCAAGTAAGTTAGTGTGACAACCACCATTTACTAGTTACGGGATGTACCATTGCATTTGCGTCAATTTTTCCCTGCACTAAAGCCTAAAAGCCTTTACGGTCGAAAAATATTGCGTATTTTCTTGTTTAAAAAAAGATGGAAAATCCTAGATGTCGTAGAATTTATCCACTTCGCTGTCAATCGGACAAAAAAAAAATTACTTTCAAGAAAATAATGACGTAGGTAAATTAATACAAAATTCTAAATAAATATACATACCAGGACCCGTCAAAAATATTTGTACCGATTGCGATTCTACTTTAAAGGGCAAAATTACTAAGATAAAGTAAGCATTGTACGCTGTTATAATTAAATTGAAACTATACATGAATGGACAAGCTCTGAGCAATCTGAATGAACATTGTTCACGGCTACAAAATAAATATCGTTGTTTTACTTTCAGTTTGATGACAATAGTATTCATTATCGAACTTCTTTTATACACGTTTGTTCAACAAAGTATTTTGCAAGACTTTGTAAATCTTCGTAAAAGATAACATTTTTCATTGAAAGATTTTATTTCTAGGAGCTCCGATTGAGATTGCCTTAATTAGAATTGCAGAAACTATTTTTATTGAGTTGTCAGCATAAAAGTAGCTCATTTAAAGCTGGCTAAACGTACTTTAGTATCATCTTCAGCATAAAGTTTTTACGATGAGGTAGGGACTTGAATATTATTTTTATTAATATACTTATTTTATGATGGCAAAAGACTTTATATTAAAATGCATAAGATCAGGAGAGAAACAAAGAATGAAATAGTAGACAAGCGATGCCGCGTTCAGTGATTAGTTCATCTAAGCCTTTGTTAAAAAAGCTTTGTAAATGGATGTTAAAGGTTTTGTTTGTACTCTGTAATATCACATATGGGCCTACCCGTAGATTCACCCTCGATTAAAAGCATGAATTTGACAATTTTACGACTGCAATAACGGAACTCGCAAAAGCTATTATTCAATGTTTTTGAAACAACATCGAAAATCTGTTCAAAAACCTTCAGAGAAGTTGTTTTACGCCAACGCTTTTACACCAAATGGTCGAAGCAAAATGTTTTTGTCTCCGTCGAAAAATATTATGCACTAGCGCGTTCTGTTTTTAATAAAATTTCACAGTTTACTTGCATGTTATTGAAATATTTGGAATTTCTCTGTGAATGCGAGCCGCCGCCAGCCCTGTTGCTTTGTGTACGGACAAACGCATATTTCATGGATATTACACGCCCTAGGGGGCTATTCTGCAGACCGGCAACGTGGAATATTCCACCAACATTTTTTAACCGAACCAAAGATTGCTTTGCATAGCCCGCGATTTAATCGACACGGAGATGTTTGAAAGATTTATGAATAGCTCCGCTATAAACCAACTATACTATCGATAAACTTGTAGAAAAATTGAAGCGCTTAGAGATTGCTTCTTTTGCAATAATGTTCTCCTTCAGAAAGAACATTGTTTTTACAATCTTGCCATCTTATTACTAGCTATGCTTACACAATGAAAGACCAAACATAGTACTCGTATGTAGTTAAATATTCATATTTCCAAACGGTTTATTTTGGTTGTAAGACACTGCGAGTATATTCACAAAATATTTGCTAATTAGAAATGTGTGTTTCCTTTGTTGTGTACGAATCGTAATTATACAAGAACGTTTGAATATTTACGAGTATTATTCAACTGCGGTACAACTGTAGAAAAGCTTGCTAATTCTAAATAACCTATTAGTTTACACGAATGCAAGCTAATTGATGGATAGTGGTTTCGTGAAACCGTAACAAGCCGTAAATTAATTAACGGCTAATTAATAATAATTTGAACCATCGATGTCTCACTGCTGGGTCAGGGTCTCTTCTAATAATGAGGGAGGGGTTAGACCTTAAATCCACCACGCAGTCCAAGTGCAGGTTGGGGAATATATATACCTTCAATAATTAAGTTATTATATATTATATCTAAACGTAAATTTCTAAGCAGGTATTTTATTTTTAAGTAGCATGACTGAGACCATATTATACACTCGACCAATCAGTAAACAGTTAGAAACTTTTCGTATTCGAGCTTAGTGTCTATGTCGCCTTACCTATGGAGTCGTAAAGTCAGGTAAAAGGATTTTAGTTACTTAAAGCAACGTTGATCACAATACGAGTACATTACACACAAAAGTATTTATATTCAATTATGTTTTATTTATTTTAATGTCAAAGAAACTGCCTTACTAACAAATGTCGAGTAAGTAACCTCTGATAATAATCAGAGCGTACAACGCATTTATTAGTAAGACAGTATACACTTATAGGTACAACCTTGTACAAGCCAGTAGCCACAGAAACAAAAGCTCTTTTTATCAAAACCTACCATTCCCACTAATCTAAAAAGACTTCGCACGCTTTTTCGTAAAACCATTTTATCTTTTATCCTCAGAAAACGCATACGTAAGTCAATTAAGATAGGGGAAGCAAAAGATTTATGTAGAGCGACGAAGACAATTAATTATCTCTGATTACGATGTAAGTAGTTCCCGCGTCGATTGGGTAACGCTGGCGTGTTACCAGACGCTCAGTATGTAATTTGCTTGAGGATTGGTTTATTAAAACGTGAATAGATGGATTTCGTGTTAGTGTATTTCTTTTGCAAGCAGTGTGTTTAATTGTGCACTAGTGGTTTGAAAATAATTAGTAGCAAACGAGTGGTCAGTGGCTTCTCTTTAGTTCGTATTTCAGCAAAAGTTAGTCTAGCGTTTTTAGACAATCTTAAATAAAATGCCTGAATAAGCAACTAAGTGGTCTAGTGATCTAAAGTAGTATAGTTTTTGCTTAAGCTTCAATCTAAGTACAAAAGTAATTAATTGTTAAATGGTATAATGAATCGGTTCACTAAGTTATGTGATATCGTTCTTTGAATCATATTCTCACCCAAAACTAATAGGAAAATTCTACATATATTCGTGAAATTCAAAGAATTCCTAGCTACCCTTATTCCTATGCATAACGATACGAGTTTCTAAGCAGATATGGTTGAAAATTTGCTTTTCATAGAGCTACTGCCATCTGACGTTAACCCCATGGGAGTACGATATTCTATGGATCTATTCGTTGCAAGGATATTTTGGTAGAACTAGTTTTATTAGTTGTCATAGCCCTTACCATAGGGCAAGATATTAATAGAGTTTCTTAGGCTAAGTATAGCTATTTTTTAATCATACCTGTTAGTTATGTTAAAATGTTTAAACAGAGATTTATGACATTATATCAATGTTGTATGAAATATTCCATATCCCAATATTCTATCTATAATATCATTGTATGTCATAAAATAATTTACAGCCACTTTATAGAACACAGAAGCAAATAGAATTAGTATACACATTCAAATCTAACTCATACTTGTAACTATGTGTCAAAAATCTATCGTGAAATATTAATGCAATCCATTTTACATCTTCCCATTTATTTAATAAATACATTTTAACTCTAAACTCATATTCATTATACACTCACTTCGAATTATAATAGCGAATATCTAATTAGTATTAGCTGAGAGCGCTTCGTAAAACATACGACGTTCCATGCATTCAAATAGTTCCACTATGTAATTTTAGTTCCGCCAAGTTCATTAATCGTGAAAGAACTTCCTCCTTACTAAATTTCTCCGGGACACCACTAATTACTCTTTACTACCTGTGTTTCGTATAAACGTACGTATAAATATACTAAATGTAGCTTTATATACACCAAGATAATTTAGAAATTTCGTTAATTTGTTTTTAGTACTAAGTGTCATCTTTTCTCTTATCTTCAATTTTTTTCTGTCCTCTAACGATTTTAATTTATGAACGATTTTGAATTTAAACTGTAAACGAGGGCTAATGACACTGACGTAAAACGCATAGATAGTCAAAATCGTCAAAAATATAGCTCATTTATAAATTCTTAGCACCAGTTCCAGACAAAAATTTAGATTATCTAAAATTAGCTCTAAGGAAATAACCTTATTACGTATCGTATATCTTATCTTATGTACTTATCTGTATGAAGACGATACAAGCCGTTTAAAACACATGTAGCATTTTTAATCTCACACACGACATTTCTAAATGTCTTCAGACTGAAATAATATATTTTAACTAAGTACTAACTTTTTTCCTAATGAATATTCTAGATGGCTTCAATAAAAGTCATTTCTAATAATAATACATCGTTATACTCTTGTTTAATAACAAGGTATTACGTATTTCCATTAAACTTTATTGAAATCTCGCAGGTACATGAAATTAATTACGATCCATAGATTTGGTATTTAATTACCGTTAATACGAATAGTTATCGATTCTCATTAGTCTTATTTCATGTAGCAATGGTTTCTCAAAGTTAATTAGTGTCATTACTTACTTTTGAATTGAAATTCTAAATTGAGTATTGATAATATTTGTTTTAGACTTGAAATATTTTTTATATTTATGTTTGATATAAGGCTCTTTGTTGTTTCCTGAGAATTTTAATAATAAAAGAGAATAGAGTAGGTTCACTTTAAGAGTTAGCAAATATTACTCTCCCTCGAATATGGATAATCAGTGTTTAAAATATGATAGTTATGAAACTAAAATGAATTGACGATACGTTTTGAATACATCTTCACTTTCAAATTTTCGCGTTGCATGTTTATCATATATTAGAATACAGGATACTTGCGTGTTTGTTTGAATAAATCTGTTCTTAGAATATTTGTACTATTATGCTATATGATATCTTTCAGAAGATGATAACGACTTTGAACAACCTAGACGTACATTTAAATTTCCCGGAACATTATGTATCTGATAACAGAAAATCGAAACAAAATTTCTGCAGAAATCATTCCTGGGAATATAAATATCTTTGATATTATTAGAAAAAAATAATATAATTTATTAAACGTATGTTCTCACTTTACGTCTATTATAATCGTATGATTTCCCGAAACCTTACTTTTTACATAAGCTGCATAGAGTGTATAGTACTATTTCTTATTTTTCTTAAATATACCTACGTAATACGATCCAAACTTTGAGCCATTCAAATATTTTTTATTGATTAAGTATTTATACACTTCACTCACTTGTAAAAAATAAATAAAGTATAACTATTGTATGAAGTAATTATCACAACTAAACTCGACACTATTTTTATTCTTGCATAAAATAAGTAATGTGTTGTCGTCTTTATGAAATATTAGAAGTACCATAATAATATCTTGAATTTCTTACAACAATTTATATCGAAAACTGTACGAACACCAAACAAACGCACAATTGTACTATTACCATTTTTAAAGGATAACTATTTCGTTCTGCCAACTTTTACCTCAGCTAAAAATTGTCTACGCAAGTCGTAATAGTTGCAACTCCATGGCCATAAGTAACCGGTCAAGTGCAAAATCGACTCACCAGGAAAGGGTTCCGAGTCATTAACTTTAACTGTCTTTGTGATCGCGATAATTATAATTAGTCCATTATCTTTAGAACTGAGGTCAAATAACGCGAGATTTGCTGATGTATCGGAAGTGAGAATTACCTGTTTGGTACACTAAAATAATTTTATTAGTATGTGAGAAAATATATTATTTAAGTTTGGAAAGATATTAAAAACATAAAAAATTACTTTAGTTTTTTGTTGATTTACTATTGGAATCTGAAAAGCTTAAATATTTATTTATCTGAATAGCTAACAATACGATGTATGGACTATTATGATAATATTTGGTCTGTAAAATGAAATAAAAGCGCTTTGGTTTTTGTGTGCGATTCTCGGAATTTCGTACAAAAGTAATACTCTCAAAAAATTAATAATAAAATATATTTTTTGTTTTGTTTTATATTAAGTCTTTATATTTCATGAAAGTCTTATTCAAACATTTTTTTTTTCCAATATACCTATGTATATTTTTTATGTAAATTGATAACCCGACAGCTACTACATTTTCCTAATATTGGGAATACTAAGACATGAAACTGCTATAACCCAAGTTGTAACAGAAGTATGATATATTATGTATTTTTTTATAAACGACAGGTATTCAAAGATACCTCTATAAAACATCGAATAACGACAAAAATATAGCTAAGATGTCACGTTGAAGTTATCTAACACTTGTTCTGTCATGTGCAAATTACTTATCTTTAAAGACAAATAAGATAAAAGACGCTTCGAAAACATGAAACAATAGGCCACGGGAAGCGGAACAAATGTTTAAGTAAAATTTGAAAAAAATCTCTCCACGTACAGTCACTTGTACATTTAGGTATACATCTCTTTAATTAAGGATAATATCTCAATAACTTGTGTTTAGACTCTCCGTACTTCGGAGGGCACGTAAAAAGTCCCGGTTGATATCTATTAAGATAACAGTCTTCAAGCCATGTAAGAGGCCTTCGCGCGGCTTGAACAGCTGTGACACTAGGTGGACCACTAACCATACGACGAACGCATGAAGTTCAACCATCTAGTTAAAGTGATGATCATTCTCAGTATAGTTCAACAGCATATAAGAGAGCCTACGCAAATTATTAGGTTATAAGTAAGAATTTTTAAAAGTTCAGTAGCAATATCAAACACATCACAGTCAGTTGCGTAAACTAAGGTTACTGATGTTCTAAATTCTGAATTTTGTATATCTCCATCATTTGCAAACCTTGCAAACAAGGCTCTCTACCAAGTTGTTGGACTATGGCAGTCAGGAGATCCGTAACGTGAACATTACATAGTAATGGTCACCTTCTATTACACGTGACCAAACATGAAGAGTCAATACCTAAATGTATTTGGCACTCCTCTGCCATCACCCTCCTAACTCCTCACCAAACAGCAATGTTACGAGAATATTACATACATAAATAACAAATATATTTTTTGAAAAAAAAAATTGTTAAATGTGGTGTACACTTGCTAAATGTTGACTGTACACACAATACGAAAAAAGAAATAATGAATTTTATTGAATTCGTAAATAAGGTTTTCCTATATTTCCCGTATCTTGTGCATTTTTCATAGCATTTAAATAAATCTTCTATCATCTTTTATTACATAAATGAATGCTCTTGTAAAGCATAGTGTAAAAGTAAATTTGGGCAGTGTTTAGAGAATATAGTCTGTATAAATGCATACAGCTTCAAATTGTACGTCATATAAATGATATTATATTAGTATAGGTTTTATTATTATACGGGTTTCCAATAAATCGAAGAAATGAAAATTTGTAAAATTTTCATATCGTGTCATTGTCGATTTGACTTAATTAAATATATTTATTTCGACGCAGTACATTTTTGAACCGATTGTATTATTTTATAACTCACCATGTAACAATAAGGCATGTAAACTAAATCAGCTCAGCGTTAATCCTTTAACTAATTCACCATTTTCACGTACATAATATTATATCACTTCAAGCGTTTACCACAAAAGTTAAAGTCACTTCACGTATGATATCCTGATATTCGTAGACGCTCTACGTTCGAACCTCCCGCTACGCGGCTACGGCGATCTCTACGGCACGTGCGGCCCCCGTAGCTGAGAAGAGAAACTGGAGTATTGCCGCTACGAACTAAAGTTCCGAAGTTTGCCGAACACACCCGAGCGCTACCGAGACTTTGTAAGCCGTGATTGATATCAAATGAAATGTGAGGAATGAGTAGTTCTAGAGAGCTCTTTGTTTTAAGGATTATGTTTTTTGCCGTCGCCGTGCGGCGTCGCTACGATCGTATATCTTTTGAAGAAAAGCCTTCTTGCACAGCTGTAGTTTTTTTTAACACAAAGAAATACTCATTTGTTTTGGGATGTGTTGTTAAAGAGCTGTGGGAGGTCAAAAGCCTGAGATACTAAAATTGTGTGGAAAATAATATTAAATTCAAATTGCTAGCGTGCGTTATAAAGACTGTGTTGTACGTTACAAGTTAATTAGTTTCATAAGGTGCTGTATAATTTTCACCACATGTTGTTCAGTTGTAAGGTTACAGAAATGATGTGCTCCGTGCACGGACTGCTTGTTAGCGAGTGGGGCTTTACTCGTTTGTTGTATAAACTTTAAAGAGAATATTAAAACGTTTCTATGAAATATCATAAAACAACTTTAACTAGCTACTGAGTTCAAATTCTGTGATATTTTACACACATTATGAAACCGTGGATTCCAACTTTAATATTTTTTAAATATTAATTATTATATAGTCTGGCAACTTATGCGCGTACGCTATTAACTTTGATTATCAATTTTGTATATTTTTGAATTAAAGTAGCTGTATTGTATCGGCCGTCAGCTGCACAAGCTTGTAGGTAATGGATGTTCTTAATTGTAAATCTGTTTACTAGGCTCGCTATTAAGTTGTTGTACAATAGTGAATTTTAATATCACCCATCAATTACTCTTAAAATTTTCTGAAAAAATGCAACTAGTCGATCAAGAAAAAATATCAACTCTAGTTTAATACTAGAACAGAATCCAATCTTCAAAATTCCAAATGCATTTTACAATGCAGTCCTAAGTTTAGTGAAGACATTAGACATTTTACCCCTTTTCACCCTCTCACTGTAATAGGTGCTTACGTCATGAACGATGAGAATATACTCCGGAGGACTCTTGTTTTTAACTCCAAGAAGGTCGAGCGTTGATAAAGACCGGAGATTGTTAATGATCTAGGTTTAATGCGGTTTTAATGGGCGAGATTAGATTTTTCTTCTAATTATTTGGAAGGTAATTGAAGTGTACCTAACTTTAATGTGTGCTATATTTCACCTTCGTTTATAACAAGCCTATCATTATGTGTATGAAAATATATATTTTTAATAACCCATTTCTGTCCCACTGCAGGGCAAGGGTCTCCTCCCAAACGAGGAGGGAGGGGTTAGGACTTGAGTCCACCACGCTGGCCAATTGCGGGTTGGGGACTACCCTCAATAAATTTATTAAACAATTTTTTAGGCATGCAAGGTTTCCTTACGATGTTTTCCTTCACCGTTAGAGTAAGTTATAATTATTTCTAAAACACACATTACTTCGAAAAGTCATATATATTTATATTTCTATTTATTGATATAAAAAGTTTTATGTGTTTATGTATTAAAAAATATATATTTAAATGTATACGTAAAAAAATCCAACCATTTAAAATTTAAACGACGTCATAATTTGCACATGACGCTACAATAGGATTAAGTCGATTTTTTCTGACTGAGCACTTAACGCCAAAGCGTTTTCATTGTTCATTCAACTATAACATATATCTACTCGCGTGACTATAGTCTGCAGTTAATACTCGTAATCGTATTAATTTAAAAGTAATTCTGTATTTCAAAGTACTACATATTTGGATATGGTAAACAAAATTTTTATATTGAAGATTCAGTGAGTTCTTTTTATGGTATGGTTAGTGGTTAAGCGAGTTTCTAAGTTGTTCAAGCCGCCCAAAACGCTTTTGACATGGCTTAACGACTGTTGTCTTAGTAGACAACAACTGGGACCGACTTTTTCATGCCCTCTGGAGTACGAAAACGCCCAGTTGTCAGACTGCGGTGACCCATCTATAGAATGACCGCACCAATGGTTGCTTAACGCACAGATCGTTTACTGACCGGTGAGCGCAACTGGCTATGGGCGCCTCATTCAGTCAGTAACAATCTGTATTTATCTGTTGTACGTTGTGGTAGTGCGACTGGTGAACAAGAGATGTCTGGTTGGAATCGCGGGTGACGAAACTGTGGGTGGGTTCAGTCTGTTACAATATTCTTTATACCTTGTTGTCAAGTCACACTAAAACTTATAAAATAAAGAGCAAATTTCTTTATTAAAAGCGTGCCGATGTTCAAACAAAATTAAATAAACATTAAATCACGCCGTTTTCCCATAGGGTTAAAACAACCACAGGAATGATTGATTTTTTCTTTTATAAAAGTCTAATACATAATTTATCGACTTAAACTAAAGTTATTTGGAATAAAATTATTGCTTTGAGTCGTCACTTAAAGTGAAAGATTGAAAGCAGAACGGAGATTGATAAAATGGTTGACTGGATTTGATATAGAAAGTTTTTAAATTAGAAACCTAACGTGATGTAAACTTAGAGTAAATTACGAGATCAATCGACTTACTCTTGCCTGCTTATGAAACATAAACTTAAATTTAATGTTAAATTTATTTCTTATACTCTGATACGTCATAATGTTAATATTTATTCTATAACATTTATATATTTTATAGCAATGTTGGCTTAAATACTTCTTTATTCTCATTATGCATCCAACATTTTCTGATATACTATAAACTTCAAAAAAGTCATCATCACTACAAAACCACTTTAAAAGAATTAATCCCGTTTAAGCTACTTATTTTATTCCTTTGAACTCCTTACTTTTTCAGTACTTAATTTAAACATTATTTCTCGTAATACATAAAACGCCTATGTAACTATCAACACAAAAAAATCTATCCTAATAGCCACTACGCTAAATGCTTATCCACAAAACAGAACTCCATTCAATACACATTTAACTTTTCATCTGACGTAGCCAAACACTGGCCACCTAAAACGCTATTAAGCTTTCAGAAATAAAAAAAACAAACACAAGCACTCGTATTTAGACATCATGACATCTTAGCATGCTCGCGTCGAACGCAATCTACCATTAAGCTTCGGACGAGTGGACTCAGCAACTCATTACTACTTGAATAGTGATGTCGTATTAAATGAGATGAGTACACGATATAAAGCTAAAATCATTAAGAAAAATACAATTACGGATTATGCATTCGAAGGTTGTCAGTTTTATTTTTATAAATGAATATTGAATACCCTCAAGACGGCAAGTATCATTACCCTTATTTCAAAATGTATCGGTTAGCCTAACAAACATTTTTTATACAGCCTTTATTACTGTTTTATTAAACTTTTAACTGTATCAACAATAAATTATCTGATTGGGACGAAATCCCTCGCATATCCTTTCCAGAACGTCGAGCAAAACTAAGTAAATAATATTAGGTACACTATAGGGTTAATCTCCTTGAATAATATAAAGTAATTTAAGCACTGAATAGAGAAGCAAAAACACATCTTATAACTCAACATCGTTCTGTTACTATTCTGTAAAAATATTTTAAAATATTGTAAACAACTCAAAGTAAACAATGTCCTCGCAAAAAAATAAGCTATTATTTTATTAGCACCGGCTTTAGAAGAGATTTGAATAAGTCCACGAAGTGCAAGCTTGCTTCAACGTAGTTTGCCGTCAACATTAAAACTTAATAAAACCAGCTTCCTTTCACTTTAAACTTTGTAGAAAAACACACTTTGATAATTCACCTTTGGAAATGAGAGATTTGTATATTTCGAAATTACGTTATATGACGCTTACATCTTGTAAGTGTATTATCTGGCGTTTATAAAAATTATAAAACATGGTGGACATTTTTTTTTAACTTTTTTGAGATCTTCGTGTAGGAATAAAACCTAGTTTTAATGTTATTGTTTTAAAAGTAACTCAGCTTACGCATATTACCTTGTTGCATCGCTTCCATTTAATGACTACACATTTGTTATCTCAATTGTATTTCGTCCAAAAATAAATAAAATCAATCACAAGGTAAGCATTAGAAGTAATATATCAGAGAGAGTTTTCCTTTTCCTTATATAACATTACATCGGTGAACGAAATCAAATAAACCACATCAATAAACGTATAATAAAAATAAATATATACCAACTCATATTCTTAAATTAAACTCGAACCATCTTAATAAACAATATCCGACACGGCGTACTCTCATTACCTTCCCCAAACACGTTTAAGGACATAACCCGAACAACTTAACGAGTATTTATAAATATAACCTTACCCTCATGATTTGCGGATATTGAATTTATTATCACTATGGATCTCGGAAGGGTTGGTGATTAAACCTACCCAAGACAATTGCTTCCCACTTGGGTAATTTGAGAAATTCCTGGAATGTCTGCATAGAACCCGACGAGAGGATACTATTGACGTCAGGCAACAAGAATAAACTTTGTGATACCAATGTAGGCCAGTGCTGCATGTTTTCTGTTACAAAGTTTCAATTCATTGATAAACTAACATATCCTATATGTAATGCATATAACCTAGATGTACCCTTAAATTATTTCAATTTGGATATTAAAACATTTTATTCCTGCTTTATTATTAATGATTACTCTATCTGTCTGTCTTCTCATCAGAATAAAATTAACTATTGTAATCATAATTTCAACTTTTATTTTACCTAACAGTGCCCACGTTCTGATATTTTGATTCCGTAACATATTATTTTCCTTTCGCTCTTGTCAGAGCAATTGGGGCCGCCATGCAGTGTTGTTGGTATTGGCCGATGTTGTTCACCTCACGGTGCAGTAGACTGACTTAATCTACTCACCCCCGGTTTCTGAATTACATTTAGCGGTAGTTTATCTATTCAATAGCGTTAAAACTCATATAAAAAAATGCTATTGAATAAATAAACTACCGCTAAATGTACCTCAGAAACCAGGGGTAAGTCTACCGCATTCAACTAAAGAACCTCCGTAATAGACAGTGCATTTCCTTAAAGTCCTACAACAGTATTCTCACTATGTGCAAAAGCTGTAACACAGGATGCACCGTCATTACCAGCAGCGGTGGCAAAACAGATCGAATTCACGCAGTTCGGAAAAGCCAGCAATTTAGCTTAACTCGCTGATCATGTCATTTATACGTTCAACTAATTGTGCCATACGTGCCTAGTTTGAATTAAAGCAGCGATACAAACGGCTTTGACTCTATTATCAAAGTTGTTTGAAACGTAAAGTTGGACTTTAGTGCGTGACGATTGCATAAATGTCATACATTTTCGGGCTATGAGTCAGTCTTTTCAGGCTTTGATTTCTTTGATTTGAGTAAAATTTTTAGTAGCTTGTCAAAGAGAAAATATAGCTTAGTTAACATTTGATTTTACCCATCTTATACCACCGTAATATTTAAAGTGTAACTACATCTATATAAATGTGCAACTAAATTGTTCGACATACTTACTATCTATGGATGTCAAAAAAAACAAGTAAGATTGAGGATTCTGGGATAGCGTGGGAGTCACGTAACTGACTGGTATTGAAAAACAATCGAATATTTGAATAAAAACAGAACTTCCTTAGGGGCTACAAAAATGTTGTCTTTCCTCAACGAATACGACATAAGATTGAGTACGAAGAAGGCTCAAATAAATATTACTAGCAATTGCTTAAGGCTTAGCACACGTGTATTATTAAAAAGAAAGCAGTAGCCTTAGTTTCTATCTTGAATTACTAAAACCTTACCAAAATATCTACGCAATATTTAGGAGAATTAACAAAAGCATTCATTATTGCTTTACAATACCAAATAATAAACGTACCGCGAAGTAGTTTAAAAGTTATGAAATCGACACCATTTCTTCCAAATGTGCTCAACTGTTTAGTTGATAAAGCGTAACAAACGTAAATACATATTATTATGCAGTTTTTTTTTATAATACTGCTATGGATTACTGGACAACGCGACACAGTAAGTATCCTAGTGGCGTATTGTACCATAAAGCCCCATTGTTTCCGCTCTAGCCATTTGGCCACAGGCTTTCATAAATGTATTCATGCACGAGTGTTATTAAATTCAACTACTGTTCGAGCAAATATGGCATAGCGAACGAATTTTAATTCGGCCATAGTGCACAAACTATTTCGAGCTTAACAAACGCCAAATTGAATAGTCGGATTCGAATGCAACAATTTATATGAAAATATTATTGCCTAATACTTTTTTGAAACTTACTGTTATGCTGAAATACCAATCAGTGTTTGAAACACTGTACCTACTTTCTAATATGTTAGGTATGTTTGTACTCAGACATTCTTGTATCTGTACAAAACGTAAGTATTCGTAATTTACTATGATACAGTCGCAAATAGACTAAGAATAAGTTTTACTGGACTCATGAAGCTTAAAATTATTAACGAAACATCTCACATAATGTTATAAAAGGCTTTCATATTTCGTAAATACAATAATAAATAACTATTAACCTAGAAATTTTCGTGAAACTGATAGTACAGTTTTAAAACATTTCACATTCACAAACAAAATTTTAATTCTAAACTGGTTCCTTTTTTAACATCGAACATTTTGTTGGCCGATCGATCGGACAAACATTGTGATTATGGAAATATCCCTCCCTAATCGGTCAGCGGGAGCCAATCATGTTGTTTAAATGCCAACGTTGTTTTAATTGATTGATTAACATATTCGTGTTCGTGGAACTGTTTTCGTAAACAATTAAGCTTTAACTAATCGATTGTAAGGAATTTGGTAATTAGTTGTATTGTTACGGTCTTGGAAACGTCCAATTTAAATTTAAGTAGTATTTTAAGTCACGGTATACACGCAATAGTAAGTCTTCATTCTGGATATTACGCTGTAACTAAAAAGTTATTATTTTAGAGATCTTGAAGCTTTATATCCGGAAGTTTGAAATGAATACAGATATATGTCTGATGTAACTTTAGCAAAAAAAAAACACGCGAGCAATAGCAGAGCCACAGGCGAAAGAACCTATTTATATTTTGCTTTTAAACCACAAGAAAATCGGCAGCCTATTATTGCATCACAAATTGAACTGAACGGTACAAATAATGATGTTTGATTTACAACATTAACTCACATTGTTATCGAAACTAATATCCATATATATATCTTTATACATATATATATATATTTATCATATATATATATATATATATATATATATCTATACTAACAATATAAATGTCGAAATCTGTCTGTTCGTTACCCCCTTTACCTACGGCTAAACCGCATAAGCGATTTTGTTATCATTCGTCATGGAGATAGTTTCAAACATAAGCTTCTTATTTTTCCCAAAAAATGTCTTCTAAAAGCTCAAAATAGGGTACAAGACTAAAACTGCGTGGGTCAGGTAGTAATAGAAATAAAATAATGCAGTATCAGGTAAATTTCCTTGAAAGTGGATAAAGATGTGAGTAGCTTCAGGGCACCCACGTGCTTCTTTGTATTGGTTGACTTTGTTCACCGTCCTCGCCATTCAGAATTTACATTGAATGTTATTTTTATCCTTTCAATAAAGACACCTAGGTATCGAGAGGTCCCAAGTCTCCGCTTTAAAAGCGGGTTTTTATTAAACTTAAGAACTTAATTTAAATAAAGCTGAAGCACTATGATACTTTAAAAATCAGTGATGACTGCTCGCCTCTATATTACTAAATCAGTATTTTAACATCTGCTCAAAATTGATTTCGGACGCATGTAGAAGAATACGAGTATATTTCTAAAATAAAAATTATGGATATAAAATGGTCCTTTTTGGCAGCTCTTTAATGCCTTTTTTGGATTCATCGTAATCACTAATTGCAACGAAGAACTGAAATTAAGTTTCATATATTTATGTCATGGGAAGTATTATTTTCCCTTCATGCTTATGTATCTAATTATTTTCCTTCCGCAATAAGTGATTCAGACAAAAGGAACGTAATAAGAAACTAGTTTTTGCCCTCGTCGTCAGCCATTGTTCGGTAGCAAAGTACAATTACGTGGCAGTATCATTAAAATACGTTTAGTAGTTACGGAATCGTATGCATACAAAACAGGGATATTAAGAGACAAAGTTTTCCCTTTATTTACGAGTATCGTTTGAAAGTATTTTCGGAATAAACGTCGTAAAGTCACTGTGATTTTACGAGAAACTACTATCAAATAAAAACTACAGTACGAATCTGCATTTTACTTTTGTTACAGGAACTATTTTTAACAGGAATCTAATATAACTTTATACCTTCGCAGTATTTTAATAGCCAAAAAACAATAAATTGTTATATTTTTCTCAAGAAGTTTAACAAATGCCTGATTTAATGTCACAATTTGCACTACCATATACATAGATATCTAGAATCTTTAACGACAAATTCGGCTCGTTTATGTTCATTAGTTAGTGTCCACTAATGGGAATGGCTATGACCAAACGGAATGGTCTCCGAAATGGTTTCGCGCAGCATTTAACCTACCACCCACCGACATAGGTTTTTGTTATATATTGTTCAGTTTGAATTGCTCTATGCAATTATATTTTAGTGGTACTCATAATCATGGTTATGAGTTTCAAACTGGGGGCTTACCCGCGTATATTATTAATACAAAGTACGGATAAAACTAAGGTTATGTGACAACTGGGAGCGCGAAGTTTTTGTTCACTGTTCCCGCTCTGCGATTTAATAAGTTTAGATTGTCGGCTTAGTGAAAGGCTTGGAAAGAAAACTTTTACTGTATGAAGCACTCAATTTCCGGGATGAAAGTGTGTTGACCTTTTGAGTTTAATAACAGTTTATAAAAAAATCTCATTAATGAAACGATCTGGGCTAATTCGTGAATGATTAAATGGGTGTTCCGGTATCTTTGTTTACAAATCAATTAATACGTCTGAGAACGGTGTGAAATCAATTAACCAATAACTTATAATTGGTTTGTAAATAGCGATTATGAAGTACAATTCATAACACCGGCAGCTAACAATTCACATGGCCTATATTCTATCATAATATATCATATAAGAGCCTACCTTTAACGCACTTCGCGGTTTTAGTGTTCCAACAGTAGGTGAAGTCCTTCAATCAGCGTGGGTCGGCCTTCGAGTTATTGAACGCAATCAACATTACCTACCTCATGTATCTACGAGTCCAATATAACCCTTAAAAGCTCTTATTCAAGACTCGGCTTTGCGCCCAATTACGTTGGACGATAGGCAGGGCTCCGACAGATTGGCACGTGAATACACAACTTGGGAATCTAGACATGGCAAGTCAGGATGCTGTCAATCCAGCCAATATGAAATTGGGTTTCGTTCGACACCTTCGACAATCTGAAGGTCGTTACAATGATGTTATTTTCTCTCCAATGTATTTTCAAAGAAAAATTACAAACGATTTTCATTACTTTCCTTTTAATTTTGATGAAAATTAATTCTGATGAGGAAAAATTGAAGAAAATTTGATTACGAAATAACAAAACGATCATGTAAGATGTTAGGCGTGTTTTACTTGTAAAAATGTGTATTTGAGCTATAATGTAAAATTAAAAAATTAAAGTGATTAAAGAAAGTGGTAGAGAAAGTGACATGCGTGTGACAAGTGAGTGGCACACCGAGTGAAATTTCACTAACGACAAGCTTAACCACATTACATTAATTCAATCTTGCTCTTTCATACCTCAATCCTTTTGAGTTTTACTGCTTATAACTAACCCGATTGAAACTACAAATACTCAAGCTGACGAGACACAGAATGCGGTAGACAACAGTAAATATTGCAAAAAAACGATTCCTTTTTCTTCCCTACTTCCAACTACCCGACGAAATTTGAGACAAAGCAGCCTCTTAGACGGCTATCTAGACAATAATAGGCATTAAACTAACTTAAAGGTACCGTTTACAACTACAGGAGCTATTCCTAAGTACTCTCAGAGCATTAATCATGATTACATTTTAAGGGTTTCCCATGAACCAAGTAATAAAGTTCATGGGTTTAATTTCCGCCACCCATAATGTGTAAGGTAATCTAATTTATAATTTCATTACATTCAGTGTGAGATAGGTGAACGGGGACAAAGTGAAGCGATCCTGTATCCCTGCTACAATAAAACGTTCAAATGTATTGTATTGTTAGATTCTGTCCCGAGTTTTGCTGGTTCGGTATTTATTTAAGAAGTTTCGTTTCTTTTAATACGATTACTAGGTAGTTGTGTAATGTCATGTACAATTTGGTACATGGATAGAAAAAAATCTATTTCAAATTTGACAATAAGTTTCAATTTAGTTTTAAGTTTTCCATAGTTTGCGATAATTTCACATAAAACTAAATTGATGTAAAGTACACGTGTAATTTTAAACGCATAAAGTTTTTTTATAGTGAACAAATTATATGAGCAACTAAAACCAGAAAATCTTATTACTCCATTGTCACAGAACTGTCTAAAGGACAAAATAAAAGTGTTTATAACCTACATTATTCACGCATAACATCGCTTGTAGCGAATATTCAAAGTTGATCCGAGGAAAAGGGCGCATACATATAATAAAACGATTCATTCGGATTGGGCATGATACTCTGGAGCGCACCTAACGATATAAACCTGGGAGCGGGACCATGGATATAGTCGGCATCGTTCTGCGCATCTAACTGTCCGTGTGCGACCATTACATACGCGATTTCGGTTGTACAACAGCACTTACTTTAGTAAAAACAAATTCTTTATAGTTTCTTGTTATAATAGCTGTATTTCAATGTACTTATATATAGATTAAATAACACATGCTTTCTAAGCATACAACACTATTAGGAGTGATTAACGAAGTCTTTAGCTAGACGAAAATATGATTTCATGGAGGTGGACGGTGACTGTGAACCAATTATCTAAATTCTAGTATAGTTCAGTATGCTGTAAAAGTCTAATTACCTATGTTTAAATATTTTTTTCATATTCAGGAAAAGTTACAAATCCGTTCATATACATCTGCCAAAATCTCAATGATTTTTATTTTTTTTAGTTGAACATCAGATAATCAGCTGGCGATTATAGTATCTTTCAATTCCTTTCTCAATAAAATTTGTTCACCATAAAATAAGTCTGTAACATTTACAAGGAAATAGCATTTAAAGCACCTACGTTTGTAAACAAGGGTAAGGAACAAAGATGAAGATAATGACAAAAATGTCGTTAAGTAAAGAAAACACTCTGAAGGAATGGAGTAGTCTATGAAAATGTACCTGATAGACCGAAAACTAATCTATTTGTGAATATAGTTATTACTATGCAGAACTGTTAAGTGATCACCTTGCATTTCTTTTATTAAAGAACACCCGAGACAACTGTTAATGGAGCATACAAATTAATAACGTTTCGTGTGAAAACCGAGTTTACGACGATTGAGCATTATAGCTACTGCGCCAATGACGTAGTCAAATACATGCTAGGTTTCAAATGATTGTGTCTTCGATAAATACTAAATAATTGAAAATGACTTCGAATGCTCTATGCCCGTTTGAAGCATTAGTTTAGTTGAACAGCTACGCTACCGTCCTAAAATAACGTTTCGATTAATTTATCGGTATATAAATAAAAAATCTATATTATGCCTGTATCCATTCCTATTGCAGCTAATGTTCTGATTAATCTGTCATCACAACTCAAAAACCCATTGTTGACAATTAATCATACCGACCTTCACGTATACGTGCCTATTTATTTAAAAATACAAGCCTCGTCACGACGAATGTTGGAACGCGGCCTTATCTTCGTATGTAAAAGTAATACCTTCTTTTGTGTAATATTTTACCTAAAACATTTTATTCTCATTTCACAGCGTACAATTTTATACTAAGCAAAGATCCGAAGCACGAACTCATCATTCATACGCAATTCTCAATTTTACGAACATTTTCTACGTAACATTTGCGCATTTCGTTTTCCTCCTTCTTGATTGAGATCAAGACGTGAGTGAGCGATGCCAAATCAAGATTACGAGGACCCCTGATTCTAATCAATTATAAGGCGTTCTAACTTTATCAATGAAAATGTTGCCTCGAAATATCTCAACAATCTTCAACTAATTAACACTAGCGATGACTTGCCTGTTTTAATAGCTACGATTTTGTTATATTGAAATTGTATTTCGATCGGTAATTAAAGAGACGAATTGAGTTATCTTCGATAATTTTGGTTGCTGCAAAATATTTGAGATTGACGTGATTGATCCCACCACGTTTCTAACTGAACTTGTATCAGTACGCTACTTTCATAGCCACATACATATAGCTAGGAATACGATATGCCGCGGCTGCGGCACCAGGTATTACCCATTTTATTACATCCAATTTTATTTTATGCCGCTCTCATACTCGTATTGATCGGCCGATAGATCTTTATGCACCTAAATCTTTATTTGACGTCCCAAACGACATTTTAATGTTCTGTCCAATGTCCGGACTGCTTTATTTGAATTCAGACATTTAATATGATGTTTTGATGAAGGTATCTAGGTCATAATCTGTATTCTACTAACGTGTGACGTTACGATATAAACATTTTAGGATATGTGTTTGTTTGCTAGCTTTAAGATTACACGTTAGGTGTGTGAAAAATCTATTTGATAGTTAAGATAAAGTACATACATGCTTTAATCTCCGTTGATTAAGAGTAGACTAGAATATTCTGATCAATAAATATAATTAATCGAAAGAATAACAATAATTACGAAAACATCAGAGTGCTCTTTAGAACTTATAGTTAAAACCTTTTTTTTCCATATTATAATATTCCCAGACAGTTACGTTGAACTAATATTCCACAAGCTTTAGGGTTACGGAAATTTTCCCGCCGCGTGACTCATTTCAGTTAGCGGCTCATTGGCTGGAAATTGACTGTGCATCGTTTCCTCACACAAGTCACTTTCGTAGATACTCACATACATTCCGACACTATTACCGTAGTGGCAAAACTCTTTTATCTTTCACATTAGGCTATACCTATTTAGACGTGACTTGTTAGCTTATTTGGGAAATTGTCTATTTTGCACAATTCCCGGATAGACTATACATTTACAGTGTTAAAAATATCGTGTAAGCTCTGATTAGTTACACAGTAATAATAATATACTCAACATTATAAGGTAATATACCACTAGCTGTATAACATCATATTTAAAACGATCCCTTTCAAAACAAAAATGCCAATGAGCTTATCCAAGACTTCATTAAATAGTTACATTAATATTTTCTATATTTACGATTCCATTCATCATAATAACATATATTATATGTTCTACTAACACAAAATATAAAAGACTCAATAGAATAAGTAGTTTCAAGTATTCCACAACTCTATTTAAAGAATTTTCGTTTTAAAGCTTGGAATTTCGAGTGCAACTGCGGCAACAAACATGTTTATACCGGTGAGGAATGCTGACGTGGGTCCTTTACAATGTCAGTGCTGAAGTGTAATATATCCTCTCCATATCCGCGTTATTATCATTTCAACACCCTTTTCATATTATATTACATTTTAAATATTAGTAGCGCGCGATGATTTATAGAACGCAGTTGTTGAGTGACGTTACATTAAAATTTTAGAGATTAGCTGTTTGCAATTGGAGTTATAGTAATATTGCAAATTGAACTCTGCGTTTGTCGCTCTTTTTGTTAAGCAGCTAACAGTAAAAAATGCAAAAGACTTGTATTTTACTGAGAAATATATTCTTGCCAAATAAGGTTTTGAAAACCGATGTTTTATTTCCCATGTCTAATCGTATCATACATAATATTTTACGAGTTGATAGTTTAGTCAGCATTTCATGTGTTAGCTTTCTGAATTAATGACATTGAAATGGAAAAGATAATGAACATTTTGTATTAGAATGAATAAGTAATTTTTAATAAATTGCGGTAATATTAATATTCAAAAGCAACATCGTAGCTAAAACTTTTTGCTACAACCCTAATGTGCTACATTCTTATTAATCTCAAAGTAGCGATAGAACGTAAAATTTCAAACATGAAAGCCTCTCATTGCCGCTTCGAGGTCGTTTCAATTATGAATGAATTAATAAAATTTCAATATCCCTTTTATATTATGTAAAATGGCAAATATTAGCTGAAGCGAAATGTTGGTTTAGGTTCGAAATAGCCTTTAATAATCAACATTAAGCTATCTATTGACGTGGCTTCCCGGTATTTTAAAATAATAGGCTGACTGTAGTAGATAAACGAAAATAGGATATTGCCCGTTTCTCAATGTGTTTAAAATTTAGCAATGGTATACCTATAATAATTTTAAGACCATGTGTAATGATTATTTTAAGTAAAATCTGTTCGAATGTCCTTTTGGTTTAAGAATATCCTACACGTTTTAACAATAAAGATTACATGGAAAATGTAAATCCATAGCACGACATCGTAGACTTTAACAAAATAGAAATTTAAGACAAAGATTATCTTATTCAAAAAACGAAAAATGGTTCTGAAAAGTTATGTAACTTGTACAAATAAATCTTAAATCAATTGAATATTGGTGTATTAATTTAATTACGATTTGATCCATGCCTTTGACGCATTGTCAGTCACAGTCGTCTTAATGTTAGTTGCAGCGTGAAAGTGAATCGACATTCCGCTCGTATAGCCATCAAGTTGTCGAGAGAATCCATTATAACACGTCGTTGCTAAGGACGTTTGCCGCTTGCTGCACTTTATCTAATAAGTACGCTTGTGAGTTTCATTTGAGTAATGCTTTCTCGATAAGAGTACTAAGCTGATATGATTAGTGTTAGTTAATATTAAATATCATTGCACTTCATTGCAGTAATATTTTTATGGGCAAAACGACATTATTGATTATTATTAATACGAGTATTAATAATTAGTATTACCAATTTTCCAATTGTCGATCGATTCCATTGATTGAAATCAACTACTGACTAACTCTCTGGTATAGAAAATGTTATGGATTAACAACGTACCATCGATAGCTGATCGACTGGCGTAGTAACACTCTTAGATAAATAATCGTTTTTATGATTGCCAAGGAAATACTCAAAGTAAAAAAAAATATCTTTGGTAATTTGAAAAGTCAAATACGCGATACAACAGTTCTAAGTTTTCAAATCCCGCTACAGGTAAGCTTTCTGCCACTTTTAAAGTATAGCATACAATCCTACACGTCTGACAAAGACTGCTTAAAAACTCAACTCAACTACGGTATTTCGAAACAAGATTTGCAAGAAAAATCTCCTACATAAGAGGTCGTTTAACATAAATTTCTAACAACATTCCCCTACTTAAAACACTTTTACCTCGACAAGACTGTGTGGCTTCAATAATGACGTAAAAAAGTTTCTGATAACCGCAGGCAAAATAAAATGTCGTGAATAACGAGCGAACAAAAACTGTCTTGTGTTATGAAAATTTGTGGACAAGACATTTAATTACGTGTTTCTTTACTTTGGATATTATTTTTCCGGAGTTTTTCGTGTTATTAGATTGTTTTACGATATGATGGAAAGTATGTAATACGGAGCTAGAGGCTGTTTGATACTTATTGTATAATAGGATTTTTTTACTAGAAATGTTAAGATACTAAGAATTACATAGTAGTATTAAGAGTTTTTACGCAATTTGTGAACTATTGTGATTCAAAAATTACATAATATATACTGTGTAAAACAAACCTTGCTGTGTTTTTCATCTTACATTTATATATAGTAGGTGATAAGTGCTCGACAGTGTTATGAAGATGTCAATAGAAAACACATACAACCCAGCGTCGTTAAGCATTTGTAATAAAACAAAATGTCATATTTTCCAGCGAGTTTAATTCTTATGCAAATCTTTTGACCATAAAATTTTATTTTTCTGTTATCCTTATATCATAACAGACTTTATCGAGACACAAAACGTGCTTTTTATTAATGTTACTACAATAAAACTTTTGTAAAGCAAACATTTTTATTGTTACGCTTAATTTGCAACTTAAAAAGGGCTTCGCAATAAGTATTGTAGATAAAACGGCTTTGAAGAATCTCGTCGCGCCCCCCAAGTAACGATTGCAGTCGTATCTGCCAAACAAACTGTAATAACAAGCACACCTTAGCACGCCTGTGATAAATCCTTAGTGTATGGTGTGAGTTACGAACTGTTCTACTTTAAGTTGAAAGTAAAATAAAGTCTTTGATTTATGGGTATATCTTAGTTGCTTTACAGCGAATGTAGCGCAGAGGATACGAAGCTGCGACTGCGCTGATAAGTTCTGCATTCTAATCAAAGTTTTATATTTTGTTTGAAACAAATAATTATTGATAGTTCTGGTCTTCTTTCATGCCTGTTTATTGTAAAATCCCGGGATATAAATCTATTTTTAAGTCTAGAATTTGTTATTTTATCGTGTATTGAACTAAAAGGTAACGTGACAACTGCGGTATGAATGCGCATTACCTCTATAATGTTCATTTATTCTTTATTAAGGTCATCGAAATGAGCTGTATTATAATCGGCATGATCAATACAACGTAAAGTTATTAATAAAAACTGATATTCAAATTAAACAATGGCTAATTCTGCGAGTAAACAGTAGAAGGTCCTAAACCAACATAACTATTGGGTCACCGGTGCAAAACTCAGGTAAATTCTATCTAATCAGATCGTTGATGAGACTAACTGTATTCAATAGAATACGTTTGAATTCCTTGAATCGTCCTAAGTAAACTTGTTGAGAGCGTAAGTTTTATTGTTCAGATATTATTTTATGTTTGAACGGAATTAAACTGTTAGAAAGGCCTATAAATTATAACAAGAAGTTAGATTAAAGACTGCTCCGCTTTAGATAATATCGAAGGAAAATAAGGTAGCCGTACCGATAAATTAACATGACTTCATTGATGTATGCTTTTGTCAAAAATGATATCAAACGGTTTTTGTTAACATCTTTTTTAGTTTGTGAATTACATCAAATCAAAACGTTTGTTATTATACATCAATAATAATTCATAATAGGACGCCTAATAAAAAAATACTTTTATCTAGCTGCCTTTCTTTTTTGTCTTTAGGATGAAACCCACTTAGAATAAAGAGCTATTAATTCTACAAATCCACTTTCTCATAACTTAAATCAAGAGAATTCCAGGTTTGAAGACAATTGCAATCTTATACAAAGTATACGGGTCTCGTCGCAATAAGGAGCACTGAGTGAAAGGGTGTACAAGATAAGACTTTCTTCTGCGACGGCTGTTTTAACACGACCGCTCTCCGTAGCCAGCAATATTGTCTGAATGAACTACGTCAATAAACTGCTTGAGATAATACAGGCGGTGTAAAAAAATACAATAGGCCTGTGTTGAACAAGTTACTTGCGATTTTTTCGAGTTAAAACGATGTAAATAATAATTTTATCGTTTTTATACCGCCTACTCAGATACTTGTTGGAAATCTATTACGATATTCTCTAAGCTAAACCTACAACTGATTATGTTACTTTAAATTCCAAATGCATAAAGTGAATGCAGTGCATGAGATGTGTGCGTTCGCAATGACAATAGCGTATGCAGTTTTGAAGTAAATGAAGACATTAGACCGGCAATCAACAGCTAGAAATGTGTACGTGATAGAATTGATACGCAAATGTAGTTTCCCTCTGCTGACATAATATTATACAGCGAATGTGAATTCTCAGTTCAGTCGCGTAAGAGTACACCGCGTCACAGAAACACAAGAATTACTACAACAAAGTCAGGCAAACCACTAGTACATCATATGCGAAGTTTCAACTCTGTATGCAGGGGCCATATCTCAGTGTCTGCGTAAGCAAGGGAAGCTGGAAAATAACCGACGGCTCATAGAATATAATAATGTAAGTTGGCAAGACGGCGAATTTACTGGCTTTACGGTACTACGATGTACGTTATGTTTGGTGAGATAATGTAGGGTGTAGAATGTTTAATAATGTTCTGGGTATAAGCTAACATAATGCGAGATTTTAGTTACGTTTTGTTTTGTAATAAACTGTATATTTATTCACTTAATTTAGCATTATAAGTATTTGTATATCGGGATTTATCATTTTTGTTTTGTTTAATATAACATTAAGTATTTGTAGGAAATATATCTTACCCGAGAATATAAAAAATCAAAGGTAGCGTAAACAATCTGTACCGTAATAACGATATCTCTATATATCGATGTTACAGTGTGGTTTTGGTATGACATAAAATTTTGTGAAATAAATACTTAATAGTTAGTGCTTTTAAACTCTGTATAATGCTCAGGATAACAGTATACACCTAAGTAAAAAAATCAATCAATTTCTATTTTTAACATAATTTTACATACCGCAAAACCAATTTACATACTTTTGCCGCTTTCTAAACGTCCACAAGTCTCTTACTACACAGATAGTTTGCTCTTAAACGACCGAGCAACCAACTCTGCGTACCTCGAAATTATTTTCCTAAGAATGTTGAATAAATACATGGCATGAATACGGAAGTCCTCGTCAACTTCAGAAGCTAACTTGGCATAATAAAAATAGACTGCACAACAATTGTACATCTGGTCCCGCATACATTATTCAGTTTGCGCAAGTAACAGCTTATTCTGTTGACCGACAGTTGCGGTTTTGGCCTTAACATTGAAGACAAGACGTTACGACGAAAAGTACTTTTAGTTACTTAGTAGAATTAACAATTTTAACAGACGATAGTTGCCACTTAACACATTACTACTCTACTGCTGGGCAAGGGCTTCCTCCTGAGTAAGTAAGGGGTTAGGCTTTGAACACCACGCTAGCCAAATGCGGGTTAGGGATTATGCAGGCCCGCAAGAGATATTGTTTCAAATAACTTTTAAGTATACGAGGTTATCCTTTTTCGCTAGAAAAGTGATAATAATTAGGTTCAGTACACGCAGAGTTTTGTAAATTCATTAGTGTGTTGAACCTTCGATCATTTACAAGGGAAATATTAATTATTAATCTCATTAGCAACATTTAATTATGTTACCTCTTTATTATCTACAGAAACATATAAGTACTAACTACATTATGGAAATAATGCTTACAGTCTAAATTTTTCAGCCGCGCCGTTTAGTCCGCGACAGGATTACATATAATACGTCCCCGGAAAGTTCCGGCCTATGCATGCGTATCAAAGAAGATATGCATGGAATAATTCGGGTTTGACTCTGATTTATTCAGGAAACAAGTCTTGTTTAGTTACGGTTATGTTTCGCGAAGTAATATGCGTTATAAAATAGTGTACGATAAACTTTGCCTTGTCGCGAACTCCGAGAGGAATTTCAATAAGGCCGCGTTAAGAGATAGTTTGCATCCGATATTGGAATAGATATGTGAATGCGGAAAATTAACCGAGCACGTTACATGCGTAGATTGTTTGTATATGTTATGTTTATAGAAAATTGTAACAGTAAAATAATCTACAGTATTATTTATTTCTTTTATACTACAGTAAGATTGATGAAGACATCCTAAGTGCTAAATTATCTGGCACTGAAACAAACATCTGTGTTCTTGAGAAACAACATCATAATCGGCAATGGAATAATTTTATCAACGTCACGCATTCCCATCTTGGAAAATATCACGTATGCACTCAAACGCACTGGCTTTGCATACAGACATATAATGTAGAAGACTTGTACATTTATTCTACAGGTAGTATAATTTTCTTTTATAACAGCGAATTGTAGGTGTTAAAATGAATAAACTTGAAATTAATTAAGTGTGCAAATCCAGTGCATGGAATGGAATGGCGCGAGTTGGTAAACGTGAAGGAAATCCGGCACCACCTTAAGACCTTAACACTGGCAACTCTGGCTGAGACTTAGTTAATTTTATGCTGTTCACGGTTACTTTAATTTCTCGCTTCGCTGATAATTCTGGCGTCGGCGGCCATGGAGAAAATCTGGGCAAAAGTTCACTCTGCAATATTATTTAAATGCAGACGTAGTACACAACGTTCCTTAATATTTTATTGCGTCTGCTTTTCTCGCAAACTACAAATTCGAACTTGTAACACTAAATATCTGTTTATGTTGTTTATTTTAAACGGTTTGTTGAGTATTAAATCATTTAGAACATGCTGCATCTTCTATTCATGTGATGTTACCAGAAATATTTCAAATCTAGATGTTGTATTGAAATTTAAACCACGTTATGAAAATGAATGTTTGTGGCGCGTGTCTTTTGTTGCTCTTATATTTTGCTATGATAGCAATCAAACTATGTATAGGTGAAGTTTAAGAACGTACTATTCTCAATCTGCAATTTACCATCATTTTAGTTAAACAACTATGACCTATAATTAATTATTATTATTGAAATATTACCAATTTTTTTTTCAGGCAAGAAATTGCTCATCTTTGACACGGATCTTTTGTTAAATTCATCAAGATTATTCAGACCTTTGATTAATTATTATTTATGGATGCAGCCATATAGTATATACATATATTATAGTTTGATAGCTGTAGTCATGTCATGATATTTCAAACTTTAGCTCACAACAACTCGAAATAAACATTTCACGAATAAAAATAGTGACCGATCCGTAAACGGGCCGCTGATAAATTGCTTCACCGCATAAATCATTCCATCCGCCAGCCACTTTACTACGCAAATACTCGATACTACTCGTGCACTCGATGAAAATACAAAGTGTACCGATGTATCAGTGATCACGTAAATCTCAGTAAAAATAGCACGCTTTGATGTTCCGCTTGAAAAGATACATTATCCTGTAATTGGCGTGATCATCCGTGTAGAGCCGCCGTTAATATTGTTTATTTTTAATTCATTGTACATTAAAAATGAAAAGGCGATTATTTGTTTGAAGTTCGCGTTTGATAAAGTAGGTTATGTTTTAATACTTGGTTAACACCGAATTCTACGTAATTTAACTTTTTAATTTCAAATTCCGGAATTTTGAGTCTCTTTCTCATCAATTGATTAGGATTATACCTAAAATTATTATATTATGATATTATACCTAAATCCTATTAGTTTTGGTATATCATATAAGTAGATAAATACTGTGTACATTAAAAGCAAAAAAAAATCTGGCTTCTTTAATAAAATTTACATTATGTTTGCAATGCTGTACGGTTGCAATTTCAAACACTAAACTGTAATGAAAATGGCAGATTTATTATAAAATTGATCAATAAACTTTTCTAACATTCATAGTACGTAAGAAAAACAAAACATATTTCACGATAAAACACTGCAGGTAGCACATACTTCACACAACTTGTATAAACAAACTCGAACACCTTTCCCAAACATTCTCAATAACCGCTATCAATATCATAACTCTGTCAAATAAAAAACTTAAGCTATACCTGTATCGGAATTCTCTATTTTCTTTATATTCCTACGATCGATTAACGAAAAACGGCTGGCTATCTAAAAAAAAGTTGTCCGACAAGCGGTTCAGCGCCTCTAGTGGGCGTCGTAGAAACTATTTTTGTAGTACATTTTAAATGTCAATCTTTCTTTACCGAAATTACTGAGTTTAGGGAATCGTGCTACAGGCTTCAAGTTCAAAGTCCATTAAAGCTAAAACGCTTAAAAATATCACCACACTATAATCGTTTTTAAAAATCAGATCTCTTTTCAATCGCCGAAATATTTTCAATTTGGTATCAACTGCTAAACGATTCCTTAGTATTGAAAAAATCATGACACAGCTCATAACTAGAGTCTACAATATCAAGCCTGACTATACGTAGAGGTCACTGATGAAACCAGCCTTACCAACAACACTAAATCAGAGTGGTGTTGTTATTAAGATTGGGGTGTAATAACAGTAAAAGACGAGTAAACGGAAAGTTAATGCCCCTCCATATACGAAACAGTGTTTAACGGCATCATTTGTAGGCCGAACCCTAAATATTGGCCGCACTTAGTGAGCGGGTTTCGGGAATCTCTCTCAATTTTTGCGGTTATAGTTATGGATTGGTGTTAGGGAAATTTCCTGTAGCTATTTTCGAAACGAGTATTTGAACTTTGTATTGACCCCTGTAGATATGATTGATTGAAATACGTACTTTTGATAATAATATTGCTTTGTTATGTATATACATTGTATGTGTGTATGTTACGAGTATGTCTACTTCTTTTCACAAATGGATCACAAAATCGAATATTATAAAATTTTACATAAAGATAGTTGAAGTAATCAAACACCAGTTTAATTTTAAGAGCTTCTTTTTCAGATATCCGTACGCTGCAGAGCTTATTTTAGATTAAAGTAGATAGTAAGTCTCAGGAACAAAGTACCGCATACCCGATTGATAAATTACCAATACTGCCCGAGATGAACAAAGGCAAATAACTGCACACACTCGCACATGTACAATTTCACCAATAAATATTCTATCACAAAGGTGTGTATTCTATCACAAAGATATACTCCGAGTCGGTTATCAAACGCTCACCTCTCTTCGTGAATGACAGTGACGGACTGTCCACTCGTTACAATAGACATGTCGCAATGTAGCTGCAGTTGACTATTTCAAAAGGTTAGAAGCCACCATGGATAACATTTCGAACATGCCTGGAAATTGCGTTTTGAATTATATTGTACTCATATTTACT